>NC_056604.1:27916705-28026705 GCF_018340385.1 Cyprinus carpio
AAGGAAAATTCCTTCACCATGAAAGGTCTAATAATAAATTAGTGATGCACAGATCATGACTTTTCATAGTCAATTCCAATTTTTTACAAGTAAAATGGCCGACTCTGACACCGGTTGTCTTCTTTGTTTGTTTTTTTAAGCTAATTTATTTGTTGTATATTTTCTCTATAACTGGCAAACTGCCTTATACAAAAATATCTGTAGACATTTGAAATTAGAGGCAACCACTGCATTTTAATCACAGTCCAAATAAAGATACTACACACGTGTAACATGAATTTTATTTTATTTTTTTTTTAAATTAGACTGCATCATTTCAAAATTTAAATCAAAATCAGAATAGTCTGACTTTAGATTTGTAAATTATGCTACAGAAAACACTTGTACAAAGAAAAAAAAAAAGAAAAAAAACACTGGCAGACACACTGAATGAAAATGCAAATTCAATCTCTGACAGTAGATGTGGAATAACAGTGAAAGAGTTTTCCTTTGGTTACCACTGTAAACAAAGCATGGCTAGTTTAGACTACTTTTATATAAAAAAAATGTATTTACCACTTTTATACATTTCTTATTTGTAAACTAATATATATATATATACTGAACAAAATTATAAATGCAACACTTATGTTTTTGCCCCCATTTTTCATGAGCTGAACTCAAAGATCTAAGACTTTTTCTATGTACACAAAAGGCCTATTTCTCTCAAATATTGTTCACAAATCTGTCTAAATCTGTGTTAGTTTCCGAAAACCAGTCAGTATCTGGTGTGACCACCATTTGCCTCACGCAGTGCAACACATCTCCTTCACATAGAGTTGATCAGGTTGTTGATTGTGGCCTGTGGAGTGTTGGTTCACTCCTCTTCAATGGCTGTGTGAAGTTGCTAGATATTGGCAGGAACTGGAACACGCTGTCGTATACACCGATCCAGAGCATCCCAAACATGCTCAATGGGTGACATGTCCGGTGAGTATGCTGGCCATGCAAGAAATTGGATGTTTTCAGCTTCCAGGAATTGTGTACAGATCCTTGCAACATGGGGCCATGCATTATCATGCTGCAACATGAGGTGATGGTCGTGCCACAACAATGGGCCTCAGGATCTCATCACGGTATCTCTGTGCATTGAAAATGGCATCAATAAAATGCACCTGTTTTCATTGTCCATAACATACGCCTGTCCATACCATAACCCCACCGCCACCATGGACCACTCGATCCACAACACTGACATCAGCAAACCGCTCACCCACACGACGCCATACACGCTGTTTGCCATCTGCCCTGTACAGAGAAAACCAGGATTCATCCGTGAAGAGAACACCGCTACAAAGTGCCAGATGCCATCGAATGTGAGCGTTTGCCCACTCAAGTCAGTTATGACGATGAACTGCAGTCAGGTCGAGACCCCGATGAGGACGACGAGCATGCAGATGAGCTTCCCTGAGATGGTTTCTCTGGTGGACATACCTGCAGTCACCATGCCAATTGCACGCTCCCTCAAAATTTGTGACATCTTTGGCATTGTGGTGTGTGTTAAAACTGCACATTTTAGAGTGGCCTTTTATTGTGGCCAGCCTAAGGAACACCAGTGCAATAATCATGCTGTCTAATCAGGTGGATGGATTATCTCGGCAAAGAAGAAGTACTCACTAACACAGATTTAGACAGATTTTTGAGTTCAGCTCATGAAAAATGGGGGCAAAAACAAAAGTATTGCATTTATAATTTTGTTCATTGTATATATATATATATATATGAAGAGTTTGGTTCCAAAACACGATAAACACCATTTTCTTAAAAATTGAGTTTCTGCCAATATCAGTATTGTTTCTGGTCGGTATTGAAACATGATATTCACAGAGTTATTAGGTCATGTTTTCTACCTTTTTTTTCCAAACCGTGACAAACGCCAGTCTCCCTTTTTTTGCAGAATGTGATATATCTGCTCAACCAATCACAGCGCACCATTCCACGCACTCTGGACAGTAATGGAGGTGCTTTGAATACACTCTGCATCTTAGTTTTCCTCATCTACTTCGTACTTTGTGATCAACAAACAAGGGCTGCACGATAAATTGCATGTGATTGTCATCCGCATCTCATCAGTGAAGCGGTTCTGTGATTAATAGTACCAGTAAATCTCCATCACGTGCTTTTAGATGGAGCGACATTTAAGACACAGAGCTGTAGCTATATAACGTTCATTAGATGTATCACATCCGATTATGAACGTGATTGTGTAGCTTGTCAGTCTTAGTGTTTTTATTAATGCCATTTATGTTTTTGTTAATACAGAACATAGCACTAGTCAACTAAATGAATGTAACAAAGCAAAGATGAATGCAGTTTTGGAAGTTGAATGTAAGGGAAATGTAATTTTGGGATTTCTGTGGTCTAATTTGATGTTGTTCATGTTCATGTTCTTGTTCATGATGAAATTTTCTTTTATTGCTGTAATTATTTTATAGCAAACGAGATGACCCGTTGAATTCATTTTGGAAGCGATGACTGATGGATGTATTTGTAGTCCAGTGCTGGTGTATAAGTATTTATTATGATATAATATAATTAGTATTGACCAAGTTCAGAGGCTGTCATATTTGGATCAACTTACTATGTTGTGTATTTTCATCAGTTTCAATATGAAAAATAACTTTCATATTGATTCAGTGTATTTATTGCATTTTGTGAAAACAAATTATAAAAATTTATAATAAATCTTTGAAAGTTAAAACCTGGATTTAAATTGTTTTATGTTATTATAACCTAAAGATGCTATGTGACAGTTTGAAACAGAAAATAGTGATTTTCATCATGCTACTTTCCTGGTAAAGTAAATAAATTTTTACTCAAATTAATCAAAATGGATTTAATGCGTTTTGGAACCAAACTCTTCATATATATATATATATATATATATATATATTTATATATTTATATTAGTTTACAAATAAGAAATGTGTTTATTAGATATGTTAGCTTAATGCAACTTAATGGAGGCTCTAACAAAGTTAACAAAATTGAGAATAGAATATATTAAAATCAATAAAGAAGACATTCCTGTACCTGGAGACAGTGCAGTGTTGTCATGGTAACACTAAGTTAAAATAAATAGGAAATGACACTGTTCATTCTTCTTCTCACCAAGTACAGTATGTTTGGCCACATTATGAGACACAATTGCCCCACTCCCTCCAACGTTCTTACCCTGAGCACCCTGATTCTGGAATTTGCCCTAATCTATTAATATTATTTAACTCTGATGAAAACATAGACTTCTTTATTGATGTTATACATGTTCATTTGGGAATAAGGGTTGGCTCATTGTTTATCCACAACATGCACTTTATATCCTATTTTGGTCAGTATTGTTTTTCATTCACTTGTTACCTTATCAAATAATTATACATTTTGCACATTGAATAAAGTATATGCACATTGTCAAATGCCCAGTTACTAGAAATTGCATTTTACACATGACATAGAATGCACCAAACTGAAAAGTTACATAAGAACTTATGATTTCATCCAATAGCTCTCCACCCAAATGTTTGACCCCCTAAACCAATCTAGAAATATCTGTCCAATGTAAAGCAGAAGTAATAACAACAGAAGACATAAAATCTTTCGTTTCTAGAAAAAAAGATACTGAGGATATGAGGAGGAGGATAATGTGCTAAATTCACATCAGCTCATTTAACACTCGCTGTGTGCCGTTTTCACAGCATCTCTCCCTTATGTGCTTCTCACACAAACACACACTCACACTAACATTCTGCTCTTGCACAAGCTGAACCATCTCTCACTTGCCACCCACTCTATTACTGAGCTGTGCAGGCATGAACACACACACACACCCTCCATATACACAAACCCCTGGCACACACAAGTATCTCAGTACTCAAAGGCAAAGACTTGCACCCTACACACCATTTGCACAAAGTGTGTAACATACATATGCAAGTAAAATGTGTACACACACACACACACACACACACACTAAAGAATACATTTGTACTTGAAAGTACACATCCTTATACATCATATTACATATTCCTGCACACACCGCATGTTGTAACAAACAAACTGCTTTATATTAATATACATTCACAGCATTTGAGCCATTTTAATGCACAATTTCATTAAACCAAACTATTAAACTATCTAAACACACACTATCGTGTCACATTATGGTCACATTGATGCATAAAAAAACCTAAAATATACAAAGATAAAAACAACTGATGGTACATTCAAAGCCCATGTCCACTCACATGGGGAAGCATGCTCTCTCTCTCTCTCTCTCTCTCTCTCACACACACACACACACACACACACACACACACACACACAAACATATTCTCCATTAAAAACATTTATAACTGCGCAATATGCTCTGCAAACACGCCCGAAATAAGTAAATCACAGAAATCTGCAGGATTTATAACAACCAGCTGCATTTCACACTCAAACATATAACATAAATACCTGTTTTTAAAGCATTTTATATATATATATATATATATATATATATATATATATATATATATATATATATATATATATATGATATTTTAATACTCCTATCATTACATATGTTAATCCCTTTTCATACGTGCATAGTATTATAGGCTTATAAACACTGTTTTTGTTAATGTATCATCAGGTATAGGTTTTTATACTTACCTTGATTTGTTTCTCCGTTTCTTGCTCGCTGGTGTTTTCCCGTCTTTATGTTGCCGGTTTTATGATTGTTGAACTGACGATAGCTGGTTGCAGTATGTCTTTGTCTCAGAAAGGGAATGCGCCTGTGGTTCTGTGTATGTTTTACCTTCTTGTGTTCTTTTCTGGCACTACGCCTTTGTAGAATTCAGCGTTATGCAGGTTGTGTGCGCTGGGGAAGATGCTTTCATTTTCCTCCCTGAGAGCGCACTGCCCTCCCTCCCAACAGCCCGTAGGAGTGAGTCATCAGCCCTCAACCAATTAGACGCCGAGAATCTGAGCAATAGAAGTGGAACGGGCCGACTATAAAAGATTTGAAAGCAGACAAGATGTGCAATTGATAATAATAATAATAATAATAATAATAATAATAATAATAATAATAATAGTTAATAATAATAATAATAATAATAATAATAACAACAAAAGAAAAAAAAGGAGGGATAAATTCGAATATAGCATGCAATATCCGTTTGATGTGGATTTATAGGTGCATAATAATCGCTCATTTGCAAGGTCATCAAAGACAGGTAACGAAAAAAAGAAATGATACAAAACACACATTAGGCTATGTATTTAATAAATGTAATCAATATATGTTTAATATGTTTATAAATACTATTGCAGCTATTAATTAACAAATTTGAAGCTGTACTGTAACTGTCATGCAACATGAATATACGAAAACATTTTAGATTAGGGAAAACATATTTACCATTAACTAAGAGTTTTCCCTTAATAAACTCATAATTGCTTATTGATAGTAAGGTAGTTGTTGTTTAGAAATGGAGTAGGATTAAGGGATCTAGAATAAGGCATTAATATGTGCTAATGTAAGTAGTAATAATAGTTGCAGATAATACTAACTTTCCTGTGGTATATAAAGTAAAATAAAAATGAAAGCGTCTCAGGTGCTTCTTTTTTTAGCCATGTTCATGTGGACAGGGCCTTAATCACAGAGGACATAAACAATGTTTAATAAAACAAACAGTTTAATAAACAATAAGTTAATATTAAGTGACTTACATTTTAGACATAACATGCAGGGGTCCACATAATTTTTCAACAGGAGATTTGGTTTGGTGCTCACATTGCACATAGTGTGACATTCAATATATGAAAAAATACAAATTTATAATAGTGATAATAGTATTAATGCACAATTTATTTTGTATTTTAATAAATACAAGAAATATATTTTAAATACAAAATATATTTTGAAATAAAAGTGAGTATTAATTATATATACAATTATTTTATAGTACACTTGTGGTGGGAGGAGCAAACGTCAGACACAGTGTGTGTGGTGTCAGGACTCCGAGAGGCTTTTATTAACAGAAAATCAACATGAAATGTCTAAAACAGGGGTAAAAGTGTCCAAAGAGAAAGAGTGTTCAAAATAAACATGGGATCTGGTGTCTTCATCGTGCTGCGGGGTTCGTGAAGGTGGGGCAGTGTTCGGGAAGGAAGGTTCCAGGTAAGGGGTGGAGTCCGGCAGCCGCACGCGCTCCCCTCTCAAGTCCAGGCCAGCAGCTTCATCCTTCTCTTTGCCCACGGTGCTCAAAGGAATTGGAAACATTTTATTTATTGGAAACATTTTATTTGACTAGACCTGGGGTGTTAATTTAAATCACCAGGAGGCTGTTTCATAAAACAAGTTTACCAAATAAGCCAGGCTTAACTTGATTTGGTTTCATAAAGCAAAATGACCATAGCTCAAGCTCAGTCACTGTGGCAATTTATGCTGGGAAACTAACCTCGTCCGAAGCAGGCTGACTGTCAGGCTAAGCTGAGCTTCTCTAACACTGACCAATAGGAACGCATTGATATTACGGCGCTGACTCTCTCACATACAATTATTTTATGTTATCAGTCCAAAAATAAAAGTATACAGAAAATGCAACTTAAATAAATCAAATAAATAAAAATATAGGTTACAACCGACTGTATTTACTGTATTGTGCCCAAGATTTAATGACTTATATTTGATATTTGAAACCATTTTAACATGCTGCTACATGTGCATTCAGTTGATCAGCAGTTTCTAGCCATGCAGCCTTTCTCTCTGGTTTTATGACAGCTGTACTTTATGGTTATTAGTAGAACATTAAAATATTACAATATAAAATTGCTCTTTAAAGCATTAAAAACACTAAATTAATAGTTAAAATCGCTAAATTAAAAATGAAAATAAATAATATAAAACAGACCATTTTATATGATAAGAGGAATACACATTACAGTTTTTCTCGATTGCTTAAACACATTTCTTGAAACTATGCCTCATATTCTCAAAACAGTAAACACAAATCCATAACGTCTCACCCAATTCCCCAAACATCCTATTTTCAGGTCAAAATGAAGCTCTATACTGAAAACCATTCTCTCTAGAATTATGGCACATAGTCTTAGAGTTTGTACTTGACTAACTGGGGCCCAGGTCAGGAAGCAGACAGACTGGCTAAACCGACCGTCTGTTAGCCGCCTCATGTCACAGAAGTCAGTTAATTCTCAGCACATAGAGACTCTTTCACCTAGATATCACACTATAGAGACTGTGTCTGTTCCCCGGGCTAGAAAATACAAAAAACGTCCAAACCAATTTAAGAGCAACAATTTAATTAAGGTTCAACAATTAAAAAACAGATGCAATACTGATAAACAAATGATAAAGCTTGGCTTATTGAATATCAGGTCCCTTTCTACGAAAGCACTTTTGGTAAATAATATGATCACTGATCATAATCTAGATGCACTCTGTTTGACAGAAACCTGGCTAAAACCTGATGATTACATTATTTTAAATGAGTCTACCCCCCAAGATTACTGTTATAAACATGAGCCACGTCCAAAAGGTAAAAGGCGGGGTGGGGGGAATGTTTTTAAGATTTCTCAGAGGGCAGGCTTCAAGTATAACTCGTTTGAAGTAATGGTGCTTCATATAACATTATCCAGAGAAACAAATGTTAATGATAAATCCCCTGTGATGTTTGTACTGGCTACTGTATACAGGCCACCAGGGCACCATACAGACTTTATTAAAAAGTTTGCTGATTTTACATCCGAGTTAGTGCAGGCTGAAGATAAAGTTTTAATTGTTGGTGATTTTAATATCCATGTTGATAATAAAAAAGATGCATTGGGATCAGCATTTATAGACATTCTGAACTCTATTGGGGTTAGACAACATGTCTCAGGACCTACTCATTGTAGAAATCATACTCTAGATTTAATACTGTCACATGGAATTGATGTTGATGGTGTTGAAATTATGCAGCCAAGCGATGATATCTCAGATCATTATTTAGTTTTGTGCAAATTTCATATAGATAAAATTGTAAATTCTACTTCTTGTTACAAGTATGGTAGAACCATCACTTCTACCGCAAAAGACTGCTTTGTAAGTAATCTTCCTGATGTATCTCAATTCCTCAGCATATCCAAAACCTCAGAACAACTTGATGATGCAACAGAAACTATGGACTCTCTCTTTTCTAGCATCTTAAATACAATTGCTCCTTTACGATCAAGGAATGTTGAGGAAAACAGTCTGACACTGTGGTATAATGAGCACACTCGCACCCTAAAGAGAGCAGCCCGGAAAATGGAGCGCAGCTGGAGGAAAATAAAACTAGAAGTATTTCGTATTGCTTGGAGGGAAAGTAACCTATCCTACAGAAAAGCATTAAAAACTGCTAAATCTGATTACTTTTCGTCTCTTTTAGAAGAAAACAAGCATAACCCCAGGTATTTATTCAATACAGTGGCTAAATTAACGAAAAATAAAGCATCAACAAGTGTTGATATTTCCCAACATCACAGCAGTAATGACTTTATGAACTACTTTACTTCTAAAATCGATACTATTAGAGATAAAATTGTAACCATGCAGCCGTCAGCTACAGTATCACATCAGAAAGTGCACTATAGATCCCCTGAGGAACAGTTGCACTCATTCTCTACTATAGGAGAGGAAGAATTGTATAAACTTGTTAAATCATCTAAACCAACAACATGCATGTTAGACCCTATTCCATTTAAGCTCCTAAAAGAGGTGCTTCCAGAAGTCATAGATCCTCTTCTGACTATTATTAATTCATCATTGTTATTAGGATATGTCCCCAAAATCTTCAAACTGGCTGTTATTAAGCCTCTCATCAAAAAACCACAACTTGACCCCAAAGAACTAATTAATTATAGACCGATCTCGAATCTCCCTTTTCTGTCCAAGATACTAGAAAAAGGTAGTATCCTTACAATTATGTTCCTTCTTAGAGAAAAATGGCATCTGTGAGGATTTCCAGTCAGGATTTAGATTGTATCATAGTACTGAGACTGCTCTCCTTAGAGTTACAAATGACCTGCTCTTATCATCTGATCGTGGTTGTATCTCTCTATAAGTGCTATTGGATCTTAGTACTGCGTTCGACACTATTGACCACACCATTCTTTTGCATAGACTAGAACACTTTGTTGGCATTAATGGAAGTGCATTAGCATGGTTTAAATCGTACTTATATGACCACCATAAATTCGTAGCAGTGAATGAAGAGGTGTCATATCGATCACAAGTGCAGTATGGAGTACCTCAAGGCTCAGTACTGGGCTGTTACTCTTCACGCTTTACATGGTATCCTTGGGAAATATTATCAGGAAACACGGTGTTAGCTTTCACTGTTATGCTGATGATACTCAGCTCTATATTTCTTCGTGGCCCGGCGAAACATACCAATTTGAAAAACTAATGGAATGCATAGTCAATATAAAAAACTGGATGATGAGTAATTTCTTACTGCTAATTTCTATAAAAAACAGAGGTGTTAATTATAGGAAATAAAAACTCTGCATGTAATAACCTAGAACGCTGTCTAAGACTTGATGGCTGCTCTGTCAATTCTTCGTCATCAGTTAGGAACCTAGGTGTGCTATTTGATAGCAACCTTTCCTTAAAAAGCTATGTTTCTAGCATTTGTAAAACTGCATTTTTCCACCTTAAAAATATATTTAAATTATGGCCTATGCTCTCAATGCCAAATGCAGAAATGTTAATCCATGTGTTTATGATCTTAAGGTTAGATTTTTGTAATGCTTTATTGGGTGGTTGTTCTGCACGCTTAATAAACAAACTCCAGCTAGTCCAAAATGCACCAGCTAGATTTCTTACTAGAACCAGGAAGTATGATCATATTAGCCCGGTCCTGTCAACACTGCACTGGCTCCCTATCAAACATCGTTTAGATTTTAAAATCTTGCTTATTACTTATAAAGCCCTGAATGGTTTAGCACCTATTTTAACAAGCTCTTGTTACATTATAGTCCTCCAAGTCCACTGCGTTCTCAAAACTCTGGCAATTTGATAATACCTAGAATATCAAAGGCAGATCCTTTTCTTATTTAGCGCCTAAACTCTGGAATAACCTACCTAACATTGTTCGGAGGCAGACACAGTTTTGCAGTTTAAATCTAGATTAAAGACCCATCTCTTTAACCTGGCTTACACATAACACACTAATATGCTTCTAATATCCAAATCCGTTAAAAGATTTTTAGGCTGCATTAATTAGGTAAACTGGAACTGACAACACTTCCCATAACACCCGATGTACTTGCTACATCATTAGAAGAATGGCATCTACGCTAATATTAGTCTGTTTCTCTCTTATTCCGATATGGCCGTAGCCACCAGATCCAGTCTGTATCCAGATCAGAGGGTCACTGCAGTCACCCGGATCCAGTATGTATCCAGCCCAGATGGTGGATTAGGACCTAGAAAGGACCTCTACAGCCCTGAAAGACAGTGGAGACCAGGACAACTAGAGCCCCAGAGACAGATCCCCTGTAAAGACCTTGTCTCAGACGACCACCGGGACAAGACCACAGTAAACAGATGATTCTTCTGCACAATCTGACTTCAGCCTGGAATTGAACTGCTGGTTTCGTCTGGTCAGAGGAGAACTGGACCCCCGACTGAGCCTGGTTTCTCCCAAGGTTTTTTCTCCATTCTGTCATTGATGGAGTTTTGGTTCCTTGCAGCTGTCGCCTATGGCTTGCTTAGTTGGGGACACTTCATTTACAGCGATATCATTGACTTGATTGCAAATTATTGCACAGATACTATTTAAACTGAACTGAGCTGAATGATGACATCACTGAATTCAATGATGAACTGCCTTTAACTGTCATTTTGCATTATTGACGCACTGTTTTCCTAATTAATGTTGTTCAATTGCTTTGACGCAATCTTTTTTGTTTAAAGCGCTATATAAATAAAGGTGACTTGACTTGACTCCAAACCAAACTTTGCCCTCAGACATCACACACAAGCCCTCAAAAACACACACTCACACACTACAACATAGTCTTACACACTGGTGAGATAAATTCAAAGCTACTACAAAAAACAAAACCAAAAACCAGTAATAAGTTGCTTGTGGTTCTCCCCCTAAAGGAACTTTTCACATGATGAACACGTGTATACATTTGCACATTTTCTATTCCTTAATGTACTGTACAGTACAATACACCAAACAACAACAAAAAAATATTCTGCCCCTACCCAATATTCTTCCTCCACTCCTTACTGCTCTTGCTCATCCTCTTCCACCTCTCTGGTGTACTCGACCTTTTCAATCACATCTCTCTGGATCCAATGTTCCAAAACTGAGTCAAAAAGGGCCATAGTGTTTATAGTTTAGGAAATGGGTGTGCTTTTTAATAAATGCCGTTATGGTCTTGAAATTTTTGTTCAAAAGCCTGGTTATAGTGTTTAAGCAATCGAGAAAAACTGTAACTCATTTGAGCTAGTAATTAGGGCTGTATTTGCTAGCTTACATTTGATTTAACGTTACTGCTATTATAAAAATACACATGTAGAATTAAAATTGTACATGTGTCACATTTAATGTAAAACAACAAATATTTTAGCAGAATGCATATTTTATTCAGAATTATTCTATTGCGTTCCATCAGTTTAGCGCGCATGCACACAGCAGCGCTCGTTCACTCGCGTAAGTCTCGCCCACTCCTGACAGCAAAATTGATATATTTGCATGACTTTCTAACATTTACAGATGAAAGATATACCTGTGATGTGTCAGTTATGCACTGAGGAAAACACAATATCTCAAATGCATTAAACAGCACAAATATTCGCTGTTTGCCGTGGATCGATTTGATCCATTATCAACATTGAGGGCTGCTTAAGAATAAGCTGCACATCAAATTATCCTGACTCACTGAACCTGGATCGAATTATTGAGATTGCGTGAACTTAAACTGTCGTTTATGAAACCGCTTTAGTCCCGATTGATTTGTTAGTTATTTCAAGTCAGGTTTTGGACTTTAACCCCTGCTTTTCTTAGCAACTTTTATCAAATCCTTCAGGCTTATTTGAAAACTACATGGTATGTGTGTTGGAGCAGGATTGGAACAAAAGTCTGCAGGGCTCCGGCCCTCCAGGAACTGAGTTTGACACCTCTGGACTAGATGTCCCGGCTGTTAATCCTGGCCCGACGGCAGTGTAATGGTGCAGTTCTCATCTGGACTGCAGGTCCAGCAGCTCGTGACTTCGGCGTCACAGAGATCCCTCAACTCTCCCTTCCTGGACCCACAAGAACACCGGCATGCATGCACGGGGGAAGAGACCAGTCTGCCGAGGAGAGGCGCACTCGGCATGTTGACAGTGGTGGTGATAAGGCTCCATTCGCTTCAGGTGTGCCTCATCACACGCTGCCAGACCTGGATGATTCTGCACCCCTCCTCTCTCAAGCACCCACTCCTGTCGGGAGCCTGGTGAAGGGCGGCGATTAAGGGACGGAGTGATGATGATAATTAGGGGGGAGGCAGCTGTCTCGTCACAACTTAAAAATACATTGTTAACATTAACTTTTTTTTATCTGTTTTTTTTATGTATTTTCATTATTTTCAGACTTACACTTTTTTTCAACTGCTTACAGTTTCGAACCTTTGCACAAAAAATGCAAAATGCCTCACATCTCTTGAAAAATTAATCACTGCTTTCAAAATATCACAAACATCTCAAAAGCAAACATTTCCAAACACCTTTGTCATATTACAGTTTGTATTGATTGCTAACACACAATTCATGAAACTATTCACCATTTTCTTACAACTATAAACACAATCTTACAGTTTTCTTTTCAATTGCTTAAGCACAATTTTGAAAACAGGGCCTGGTTTTTCAAACCTCTTCACACAATTAGCACAACACTACACCAAAGTAGCACAACACCTCAGATAATTTGCAAAATGGAACACTAAAAATTAATTCACCAACACAACGTGACACCAATTGTGCAGACTAATGAAAATATTTATTTCTTTTCATGTACTCAAGTCAGTCAATACTGAACATTTCAACAACACATTCATAAAACATTTTCCAGTTTTTATACAGTATTACTGAACGTACCATTGTACTGTAAGCTCAAAGTAATACTGTAACAAATTACATATCCAGTTCAGTACCGAATAAAAAAAAAAAAAAATTATAAATAAAAACCTAAACATCTCTCCACCTAGCTGGATCTGGCCACAGGGCCTTGTCAACATCACAGGCTATATTTTCATTTGCAAGGCAACGTGGGAAGAATCTTTTGGAGTGACGAATCCACCCTTGTATGGATGCTGCTTCAATCTGATCACATGCTTCCTCCATAGCTTGAATGAGGGCCATCTGGACATAGGGCTGGAGATCATGAAGCTTCAACCGTCATGCTGGGAAGAACTCCTCGATGGGGTTTAGGAAGGGGGAGTATGGTGGAAGGTACTGAACTGTAAATTGTGGGTGTTGATGAAACCAGTTTTGGACCAGAGCAGAATGATGGAAAGCTACATTGTCCCAGACGACAATGTTTGGTTTGCTGCTGTGATAATATTGTGTAATCTGTCTAAAAAATGTAAGAATGAGGTCAGTGTTGTTAGGACCCAAGTTGGCATGGCAGTGGAGGATCCCATTCTGTGTAATGGCAGCACAAAGGGTAATGTTACCCCCACGTTGCCCTGGTACATTGACAACAGCCCTGTGGCCAATGATGTTTCTTCCCCTTCTTCTCACTGTTGTCAGGTTAAATCCAGCCTCATCAATGTATATAAACTCATGCGGGATTTCCTCCGCATCCATTTGCAAAACTCTCTGAAATACAGCAAAATACCACATTGTGTAAATCAGTATACTGTAGGTCTCCTATACAGTAAAATTACATGTACAGTAAAAAGGTTATGTGTGCAGTACACAATACTACAGTCAGTGAACAAAACGTACCACCACAGATTCACGCCGCAGGACTTTTACCCTGTCTGAATTTCTTTCAAATGGAACTTTATACAGTTGTTTCATCAGAACTTGATGTTTTTTTAAGGATACGGCTATTGTTGACAGAGAGACCTGTTGGACATTATTGAAAATTTGGTGATCATTGACAACATGGGCTTGAATTTCTCTAAGTCTGATTGCATTATTGGCCAAAAACAAGGTTTATGATCTCTCTCTCTTGCTCCTGTGTGAATATGGGGCCCCTCCTTCCTTGGTGTTCTTGACCTTCTATCCTATGTTGGCCAAACAAAATACATGTAGCTTACTGTAAAATGATACACAAATAGATACCAAAACTGTTGATATAGTACATGCAGTAAGCTATGGATTTTCTGTTGACAGAAGATAAGTTTCTCACCTGTGCTCTTGATGAAATGTCCAAACTATTGATGATTGTTGTACCTGCTTAGGTTAGCCTGTACTCTCAGTCCAGCCTCCCTCAGTGTTAGTCCATGGTTTATTGCATGGTCCACAATTGTAGCATGAATTTTGTTACACAGATTTGGTTGTCTTCTTCTTTGTGCATGTCCTTCCCCTCCTCCAGGTCTTCCTCTCCCTCTTCCCCTGCCTTGGCCTCGTCCTCCACCTTGTTCTCTTTTGTTCCCTCTCATCTGCACTCTCCCTCTTCCTCTGACACCGTCCATTTTTGTTGAAGACAGGTGAACTTACCTATTGCCTTCTTATAGTGCTTAAACTTGACTGGTGTGTCAACAATTAAACAGCAGTGTGTGTGCACACCTGGTGGCTGTGTTTAACCAATTGGTTCATGGGTGTGTTCATTTGAAAGCGTTTGCTTTCAAATTGTAAGGAAATGACATCATGATACATTTCTGTGTCAAATGCATACTGTACAAGTGTGTTTAGTGTTTTACAAATCACTGTGTGTAATGTTTTGCAAAAAGTGTGAAGCTGTCAATGTCCTTACAGTGCAAATCCAGGCCAGTGTTTTGCTCCTTGAGTGTAAGGTTTTGCTAATTGTGGGAAAGTTTTAATTTTAGTGTGTAGGCAATTGAATAAAAAAAAAAAATGTAAAACTATACACCAACTTGTGCAAACTTCAAACTTCCAGGTCAAAATCAAATAGTTTAGTCAAAAGCATGTTCTCTTTTGTCAGACTCAAACTTTGTCCTCAGATGATACACAAACATGTCAAATACACAGACTGTCTAGAGAACACTAGTGAGATCACTTCAAAACACTGTTACAAAAACAGGATCCTTTTGCAAGTCAGTGTCTGTTACAGTATACGACAAAAAAGAGCGGTGCAGATACAGTAAAATTCAGCAATAAACTTTAAGACTTACACTACTGTAAAGAAATCTTACAGTAGATGAAAAGCACTAGAAAAGAAAAGTTCAAAAACCAAACAACAGGATATACAGTTAACACATTCTGGCATATACTTTCAGTTACTGTAAATAAATAAATACATTCATTCATTCATTCAGCATCCTCTGCCAAATTGCATTACAGTATTGGTAATATCCTTATTAGTTATAGCAGTTTCTTAGTCTTCTGACAAAAGACTTCGCCTCTACACAGTCGACTCTCAGTTCTGCACAAATACAGTACATGTAAGGACTACTTGGCTACAAATAAATTTAACAGAAATGAGATTTTGCCCCTTTCACACTGCCAGTGATTACCCGGAATATGTGCGTGCGTTCACACACAACCCTAAAGGTCCCGTGAAGACACGTGATATCAGGGTGTGATGTGTAATGTACGATTCGAAAACGCTAGACACATTAACTTTCACTTAAGCTGGCGAACCATCTCAGCGTCAGCACGGAAAGTGAGGAACTAACTGATCTCTGCTTCGTTACAGTTTGCACATATTTGTTTCGTCGCTAACGTTGATCTGCCTTCAAAACATGTTAAAAGAGTCGCGCGATAACGTGCGTCATCACTACGACACGGCATTAGTTTTGGCTTTTGTTCACACAGAGCTCGTTCCGGGACTGAACCCGGCAACGTTACTAGATCCCCAACCCGGGAACAGTCCCGGAATCAATCCTGGGACATGTTTGCGTTCACACAGAAGGGGACCCGGCAATGTTCCGCGCAATTTTCCGGGTCCAACGTGCAGTGTGAAAGGGGCTATAGAGAATTGTGTGTTGTGTTTTGCAAAAAGTATTTAATGAAAATAAAAACTGAGTCAAAGGCTGAGAATCAGTGTATGGTTTTATAGATTTGGTGTATGCTTCTGCTGTTTGAGTGTCAGCTTTCAGAAACTGTGTGACAAGTAAAGATTTTGTGTGTAAGCAGTTAAAAAAACTGTAAGATAAGCAAGCTTTTATTTATGCACTGCTGGTTTTAGCACTGCCAATTGAAGAGTGTAAGTGAAGCGTGTCAGTGAATGAAATGTGAGGTTTACATTTTGCTGTGAAACTGGCATTGCATAGGCTAGATTTAAGCTTTTAGTTTTAATGGAAATATTACACAATATTAAAGTTAGTCGATCTAAAACAGTGATTGTGCATTAACAGCTGTCAAGCATGTTGGTCAGCAAATGAGTGGTGAAATGAACTCATTTACCCAGTACATCTTTATTTTTTATTTTGGTGGCGCATGCACACCTGTACACCTTTGTTCTGTTTCGTCAACAAAATTAGTTCCAGACATAGCCAAAGTAGAGCTGCTGAGTGTCTCATTCGAACAGTGGTATTTCATTCCTGAATGAATAAGCATGCTTAAACAATCACTGTCTTTGTTCCTGAATGAATAAGCTGGATTGAGAATAAATTTTCAATAAATCACTCATTAAGACACCTACTGACAGTTTTAGGGCAGGTTTACATGACAATGTGACTGCATAGACACATGAAGGTTGAGGATCCAAACATAGTACTAATTGAAGTGGTGTCTCACTTGGTTCTGATATTAGGACTTGAGTTTAGCTGTAAGCTGTTTAGTTCTCCTCCCTTTCCCTAGTCTTATGTTTGTGAATTGAAATGTTTTTACTTTACATGTGACTATATATATATATATATGAAAGCTTTTGAAACTTTTTTCTCTACTTAGGTGGAAGGTAAGGGTAAGGATATAGCCTAAGTAACCTAATGGCAGTGTAATTGTAACACAATAAAAACTCCATAATTACGGGAAGAAGGAGGCGGGAACCGGCGAACATTCAAATAAATCTTTAATAACCAAAATAAACATAAAACAGCGCGACAGCCCCTCACGGGCGACTGCCGCGCACAAACAAAATCCAAACACAAAATAAAACCCAGGCCTGGTCCTCTCTCGTCCTTCACTGTTGTCGCTCCTCTTTTGTATCCTCCCAATCTCCTCCGTGGGACTCGAGACCGGTGAGTGGAGCAGGTGTTGCTCATTTCCCAATCACTCCACCGGCCTCGCTCCGTTCCCACGGCTCTCGGCCCCGCCCCACTCGTCACAGTAATCTATTAATAAGGCACATCATAAACCAGTCTTTTTAGGCAAGTACCATATAATGGTTTTCATGTCATGAAATGTTTTTAATATGACGGAAACTGTATTTAACGGGATCACAGTCTATTAAAAACATTGTAAGCTAGGCCTATTAAGGGGAAGTCATGGTCTAATGGTTAGAGAGTTAGACTCATAACCCAAAGATTGCAGGTTCAAGTCTCATACCGGCAGGGATGGTAGGTGGGGGGAGTGAATGTACAGCGCTCTCTCCCACCTACAATACCACGACTGAGGTGCCCTTGAGCAAGGCACCGAACCCCCAAATGCTCCCTGGGTGCTGCAAAAAAAATGACCATAAAAAAAAACATGCTGCAATGCATGCTGGGTACTATCATAGTACAAAACTCATCCATGGCTCCCAGCATGCTCTGCTGCATTTTTTTTTTTTTTTTTTTTTTATGGTCGCCATTGTTGAGGTTTATATGCTGATTATTGATGTCTGTGTGTGACTAATTGCCACCGTAGAGGAAAGATGTATGTGCAACTGTTTAGAAAGTCCTTTATATTAACTAATTATCACAGAACCACTGGCTCTTAGAATCACTTTTACTATAATCAGTCCAACTAATTACACTACACATATTTAATCAGAGGTTAGATTTGAACAGTTCAATAATTGATCATCATCACCAACACACAGTATGACAACCAACACCTGATGATATTTTCTCTGGGTTTTTGTGTTATAACAAATATGTTTCAGGAAAACATGGTTACAGCAACCAGAGGGAAAAAAAATAAAACAGAAGTCAAGGGTCAAGAGCCCAACTAAAGCAAACACTGATCTCTAACATGGTTACTTCAAATGAAACAATAAATCAACATCTAAACCTTAGTTAATTCTCAATCAGATCTTCTGTAGACGTCTGACAGAAATAAAGTCAGTCTGGTTATTAATGAGTGGAGCTGGTGATGCTGTTTGTGGGGTTGTTTAATCAGATCTTGAGAGATTTAATGTATTTTATTTCAGTTTATTTTATCTAAGGCTGTGTCTGGAGTCAGTTGTAGTTGTTGTGTTTCTCTTTTCTTCAGTAATTCTGTTTGTTAACAGCAGCTGTTCATCACTAATACTCAATCAGCACTTAATTAATCACTTAATTACTTAATTGCAAAGTTTTAAAACTTTCATGGTTTAAGCCAAGGCAATCTGTTTACTCAAATGGTTTGAGTTACGTGACTTGTCAGGTTTTACAGTGTAGGCACTTCAGATCAAAGCCTCAGCAGTCTAACAGCGTTCATCAATGTCAAAATGACTGAGATGGCCAATCAAATCAAAGTAGGCAGGGTTTACTGTTCACAGAAGCAGAGCGCGAAGAGTCAGTTAAACGTTAAAGATAGCCAGGTAAAATTAAGCTACAAATAATTTAATATTAGTCAACTTTTAACAATATGTTTTATGATAGAAATTTTAAATAAGCAACAGTTATATCCAGTAATGCAAACTACTCAATTATTTTTTTCTCAAATATGGTCATTTTGAGAGAGAGAGAGAGAGAGATGTGCAAATTGTCTGTGTCTGTGTCTCTCTCTACTAACAATGAAGCTGAGTTTAGTTACTTTAAAAAACAGCAATTTTACCCCCCCTCAGTATCAATTAATAAAAGTTGCGTGGCAGCGCTGACAACAAGTTTATGAGCTTTTGAATGTTACTTTTTTGCACAGTGCGATCTCAGATCTCTGTGTCCCTTACCAAAAAGTAGTATACTTCAAGTTCATTTTATTAAGTATACTCAAGTAAAGTTCAAGTATATTTTTAAGTATACTTTACGTAGCAAGTATACAAATATCAGTGTTCTAGTAGTATACTTGTAACTGTACTGTTTCAATACTTCTTGGGACTAAATTGGCCCACTTTCTAGTATATAAAAGTGTACTTTTAAGTATACTTTAAATATAACAGTAGCAAACTTTGAGTACACAACTAGTATACCTCTATGTTTGTGGTTTGTACTGCAATTATACTAAAAGTGTACTTATAAGTATACTGATAGTTTACTAATTGAATACTATACTTGTTCACTTTGAAGTATAGTCTCAGTAAACTACTGGTTTAGTAGTTTTATACTGCAAGTATACTCATAAGTTTTCTTTAATGAACTTTACATCATACTTTAAGTATACTACTATGTCCCTATTTAGGTTTTAATTTGTATATATTTTGTTATATGAATATCTGAACATACAAACATCAAAAGAAAGAACAGGGTATCTGCTTGTAAACAAAATCATTTTATTCTAGCTTCATGCATTCTTTTTTTAAACACTTTAATGTGGGTAAGTTTCATAAAAAATAAAGAAATAACATTTTGAACAAAAAGCTGAAAAAAAGTCTATGAATTGGATTCAGAATGATAATCAAAACGTAGATGGAGTTGATCAACACCCCAAAGCTTGACTGTGATTATTACCTCTTCATCGGTCGACATTTTATTCCATAACGTTACAGTTTTGATGCTGTTTTATGTCAGATGATCGTGTGAGATTACATGTGTTAGTATCTGTTGTTTCTTTTTCTTCTTCACTTGTGTTTTTTTTGGAAATTCTGTACAGAAGATGTGTACTAGCACCCTCTACCGTATAACAATGAAAACACGGATTCTAGGAGCACAAGCATAGTTCAAATCTATTTAGACTTTTTGTAAGTATATGTCAAGTATACTTAAATGTCATTTTAAGTATATTTCTGAGGTGTACATAAAGCCCATTTCTGAGAAGTACATAAAAAGTAAACTAAAAGCATACTTTCCTATTTTTAGTTTAAAAGAAGTATACTAATAGCACACTTGTATAAACTTCTTTTTCATTAATTAATATAGAACGGTGATTAAACTGACCGGCTTTAATGCATTGGCCTTGTCACACACACACACAGTGGTGTTCAGCAAAGTCACACTGTATATAGGCTATGTTATTCAAGAAACATTTGAAAAGTTCAAAAAACTATTTATGAAAAAATCTTCAGAAACTATTAGCATGAAAATCCATGGAAGCCCTGAACTGCATGGTGAAAAAAAGAAGGAACTTTATGGTGGGAGGGTGAATTTATCTCGTTATTTCGACATAAGTCGTTATTTCGAGATATTTAGTCGTTATTTCGACATAAGTTGTTATTTCAAGATATTAAGTCGTTATTTCGACATAAGTCGTTATTTAGAGATATTAGTCAAGTCAAGTCAAGTCAAGTCTGCTTTATTGTCAATTCTTCCACATGTACAGTACATACATACAGAGAATCGAAATTGCGTTACTCTCAGACCCCCGGTGCATACAGATAACACTAACAGTAGAGCCTAAAAATCTAGATCAAATATAAAATATAATATAAAACTATACAATAAGGGAATGTAAAAAAGAAATAATAGAAAAAATAAAATAAAAATAAGGTTAAATAAAAGCAGCGCAAGGCACATGGCAGATAGAGTGCAAACCAGTGAACAAACAGTGCAGATAAAAAGATTTTTAGTGCATAAAAAAAGCTTATTCAGTCTGATCAAAGTGACAAAGGGCTCAAGAGCAGTTATTCTATTTAAACTGACTGATGAGGTGGTAGAATGACGTCAGTTCCATGGTGAATGAGGTAGTGAGCAGACCAATGCTGCACAAAGTGCCTGGTGCATGTCATCGTATGTTAGAGGGAGGGGGGGTGGAAGGACCTGGAGATGTGGGATCTGGGGGGGGGGGGGGGGTTCATAGTTCAGTGGTGCCTGGGGCAGAAGAGGGAGGGACGGGGGGGGCAAGTTCGGGAGCGAGTTCAGCTTCCTGACACCCTGATGGATGAAGCTGTCCTTCAGTCTGCTGGGCCTGGCCTGGAGACTCCGCAGTCTCCTCCCTGATGGCAGCAGACTGAAGAAGCTGTGTGATGGGTGAGTGGGATCACCTGCAATGCAGAGGGCTTTTTGCATGAGACGGGTTCCATAAATGTCCTGGAGGGAGGGGAGAGAGACACCAATGATCTTCTCAGCTGCTCTCACTATGCGTTGCAGAGTCTTCCGGCAGGACGCTTTGCAGGCGCCATACCACACAGTGATGCAGCTAGTCAGAATGCTCTCGATGGTGCCTCTGTAGAAGGTGTACATGATGGGGGGTGGGGCTCTGGCTCTCCTCAGTTTGCGGAGGAAGTAGAGACGCTGCTGTGATTTCTTGGCCAGTGCTGCAGTGTTGTCGGTCCAGGAGAGGTCCTCTGTGATGTGCACACCCAGGAACTTGGTGCTGCTCACTCTCTCCACAGTCGCACCATTGATGGTCAGAGGAACATGCTGAGTGTGCGCTCTCCTGAAGTCAACAACAATCTCCTTCGTCTTCTCCACGTTCAGAGAGAGATTGTTGTCACTGCACCACCTCGCTCCTGTAGTTTGTCTCATCTCTGTTGCTAATGAGACCCACCACAGTCGTGTCATCCGCAAACTTAATGAAGAGGTTGGAGTTGTGTGACGGTGTGCAGTCGTGTGTCAGCAGAGTGAAGAGGAGGGGGCTCAGCACACATCCTTGGGGGGCCCCAGTGTTCAGTGTGATGGTGCTGGATGTGTTGCTGCCGACACTTACTGCCTGAGGTCTTCCAGTCAGAAAGTCCAACAGCCGGTTGCACAGCGAAGTGTTGAGCCCCAGCTCGACCAGTTTGTGAATGAGCTGTTGAGGGATGATTGTGTTGAATGCTGAACTGAAGTCTATGAACAGCATTCTGACGTATGAGTCTTTTTTCTCTAGATGTGTGAGTGCTGAGTGGAGGGTAGTTGAGATGGCATCATCGGTCAACCGGTTTGACCGATATGCAAACTGGAATGGGTCCAGGGAGGGGGAGGGGGGGGCAGACTTGATGTGGTGCATGACTAGCCGTTCAACAACTGCATTTCTCATTAAGTCGCTATTTCGACATAAGTCGTTATTTCAAGATATTAAGTCGTTATTTCGACATAAGTCATTATTTTGAGATTTTAAACCGTTATTTTGAATATAATCTCATTATGTTAAGGCTTGTATTAATTTCAATATGAGCCACTAGAGGGCAGAATAAGACAGTGAATCAATTAAAGAACACACTGTAGTTATGTTGACCTACTGTTAAGCACTTTTACAAGTTGGTGCTCCAATTTCTCAGAGGTTGTGTGCTAATTGCCAGTATTGCTCTTTCAGTCAGCTTTTTATCTGTTAGATTTGGTTTATTTGTTAACTTTAAACAATCATATTATCGCCTATAAATTTTTCTTTGATGGCCTATTTTGCTTCATGTGCTTGACCTTTATTGGCCCGATCAGAAACTCTTTTTTTTAATCAACTTGGCTTGCACTGCATTAGCCTACCACTACTACAGGTTCCACTACTGTGGCTATTATTATTATTATTATTTTATCTATTATTCTTGTTGCTGTCCGTGATGAGAGTAGACTATTATGAAACCTACTGCAGGATAGAAAGAATAGTTTTTTGCCCATAGGACATTTTTACATCGTCCACATTTTAACGTAACACAACAGAAAGGTCAAAGCTGGCAGGTACAATCGCAAAGAAAAGTGGGCCAAGATCATCGCAGTCATGGTGGAGGAGGATGAACTGTATAACTTCCTTCGCATTTGTGGAGTGCCAGAGGACACGTTAAACTGCATGACTGAACAAAAGGTGATTTAAACATACATATTAAACATGTTCATTATTTTGAATGCAGTTTCCGCTTATATTAAATTTGACACAAATAATTGTTTACTAATTATGGTAATTAATTTTAGTAAAACAGGACATTACAAGTAGGGATGTAAAGTTTCACTCAACTCACGATGATTCACGATACTGGTTTCATGATACGATTTCCTCACGATTTTTTAAAACAAAATGAGGTTTAAGATAAATAATAAATGAGAAAGTGTCTTTTTATTACTTCTTACCCGGTTGAAAAAAACAGCATATGCTGGTTAGGTATGTTTTGAAGCATGGCTGCTCGTTTGAGCTGGTTTAAACTGGTTTTTAGCTGGTCATGAACTAAGCAACTAGCCCCTGCTCAGGACCAGCACATGACCAGCTTAAACCAGCTTATGACAAGCATATGCTGTTTCTTTCAACAGGGCAGACAGAATGCTGCATATTTCTTTCTAACAAAACTAAATTGAGATTTTAAAACAAATCCTTTATAAATGAATAATACAAATAAAATAAATCTTATCATATGATTACATGAACAAGCTGTTTATTTGCTCAATTACAGGCTGAACTATCTGTAACCTTAGCCATTTAAAATTAGAGGCAACAACTGCATTTCTCAACAAAGATGCTGCACACATGCAGCATGACAAGTTTTTGATTTAAATTAGATTGTATAATTTTTAACATTTGAAGCAAAAACAGTGTTCTCACTTTAGCTTTGTGAAATTATGCTACATAAAACTTCATAACAGCTGACGGGCTGGATGAGAGCGCAAATTCACTTTATGACAGCATGTGCTGCTTATAGAACAGTGGCAATACAACGTTTGGTTACCACTATAAACAAAGCAGCGCCGCTCCCTTATAAACACTACTTAAAAAAAAAGTAAGATAAAAAGAAAATACCATCTAAACTTTTCTGAACATAGTTCCCTTCAGATATACATTCATATAAACCCTGCCCACAAATGTATTGGATTCCTGCCAGTGCTTGGTGATAGGGTTGCATTAAGGCATTACTGTGACAACGGCAACCACGTTAAGCAATCTAATAAACTAAGTCTTCTAGAAAAACTAAGGAAGAAAATGAAACTTGGACATGCCTCAAACTTCTCAGAGGATGAAAAGGTGAAAAGGAGGAATATGGGAGCACAAGAAAGTCAATGATTGGCAACAAAAATGCTTACAAAGACACAAGACGGATTGAACTTGGATGGATACACAATGGAAAACAAGTTCAAACAAAATGTGGTGGTGGGACAAGAAAGCTGTCTGTCCTGAAAACTGCTGATTATGATGATCTCATCAAGCTGGGAAAGGAGTTTTTTTCCTCGGGGTCAGTCAAAGAAAGGTCCTCAAGTCAGTTTCTCTTTCAAAATATATGCTTTTCAAGAGTGTGAAATGCCCCATGATATCACCGTAGGAGGGCTGTATGAATCGGTTAAACTGGGAATACTGAGATTCTACTTGGTATCACTTGATCTTAAAGAATCTGAAGCTTCTTCAGAGGATCTTGAAACTTCAGACACACCATCAGAACAACAACATGATGACTGCTACATAACAGGCGAGACCTATTTGTCATCTGATGATGAAATACAGTTTGGTCCAGTGGAGGATCCTGACTACACCTCTGATGATACTCTTTCTATAGATGCACCTCAAGAAGAGATACCATTCCAGTCAAGAGACGTAGCACATGTGGTAACACATCGAGAAGAGATACCATCCCTGTCAAGAGAGGTAGCACAAGTGGTAACACATCGAGAAAAGATACCATCCCAGTCAAGAGACGTTGCACAAGTGGTAACACATCAAGATTCTGCTCCGAAAGGTGCTGAGACTGTATCGTATCAACACCATTCATGATATGTTTGCACAGTTCAAAGATACCAGTTTTGTGGAGACCAGACTGTCGGTTATCTTTGTTGATTAATGTGGCATTGATGCATCAGGTGTTGCCCAGGATGCTTATTCAGGGTTTTGGGAAGCTTTTTTCCTGAATTGTGCAGATGGGGAACTGAGTGTGTCCCAGCACTTCAGCCTGAGTATGGAAAAGAAGAATGGGAGGCAGTAGGAAGAATTCTACTAAAAGGGTACCAGGATCATGGATTCTTTCCAGTGAAGCTGTTGTTGGCCTTTGCAGTCTGTCTCCTTCATGGGGAGAACAAAGTGACACCAGACATGCTGATTGAATCTTTTCTGAGGTATGTACTGTAGTATTGTTGCCAAATGTACAATTGAATGGTGCTGCATGCTAAATGAGCCATTGAATAGTATGACAGATATTTACCACTATGCACTGTAATTGATCTGTTTTATACATTGTTTTATTCAAGGTTTGTCACACAATTTGAGAAAGACAGCATCAGCTCTGTGCTGGAAGGAAGAGAGTATGACATGGATGACCTACTCGACATGCGTTCCAGAATGGGTGGGCACGCTGTACCTGATGGAGAAGCCATAAAGGACACCATCATACAGACTGCACACAAACAACTAATACAGGAGCCAATGTATGCTCTTAAAATGATGGCTGCTAGTGCTCAGTGTACTTTAAAAAGTCTGCTTCCAACTATGTCTGCCGTTTTAGCACTTTATGAATCCAAAATTCCAACAGCAAAAGGCATTATTGCGTTGTTTAAACCCAATGAGAAACGACCTTCTCACAGCAAAACAATTCAGTTTTTAAAGCTGTTTATTCGATCACTTGACAAAGATAAACTACATAAATTTCTGCGCTTTACCACTGGGGCTGATGTTATTTGTATTTCATACATTGATGTTGAGTTTACAGATGTCAGAGGTTTACAAAGGTGTCCAGTGGCACATACATGTGGTCCACTGTTGCAGATACCCTGCACTTACAGTACCTACTCTGAATTTCGCAGAGAGTTTGGGAGTGTCTTAAATGCCAACTACTTGACTTCCGGTTATGGAGTGGTACTGAGAAGACACGTGGTAATGACCCTCCTATATTGTTTGAGTAATAATCCTTCAAACTCACTTAAAACTTTAGCACATCTTTAATTAATTAATACACTAAAGACCAACAACGGAAATGGCACCGAAAAAGCAGAACAAAACTCAAGAAAAAGTTAATAATAAAGCACAAGAGATGTCGCAAGATTCTGATCATGCGGACAAACTAAGAGAGATAGAGGAGGATGACAACAGTGAATCTACGAAAGTAACAGTGTTGAACCCCAGCAATTCAGATGTTTTACAAGCCATTAAAGAAATGGACAAACGCGTTACAAGTAAAATCGATGGTGTTATGTCAGCATTCAAAGAGATGAAGGAGCGAGTAAAAAAGGCAGAGGAACGCATTTCTGGAGCGGAGGATGAAATCGTTCAACTCCGAGTTCACGCGAGCTTGCTTGAGTCACAAGTTAAAAAATTGACAGACAAAGTCGACGACATGGAAAACAGAAACAGAAGGAACAACCTAAGGTTGGTGGGTTTGCCGGATAGTCATAGAGCGCGCGCACAGAATCGGTCCACAACGAAACCTAGGTGACCAGAACACAAGAAGAGATGCCAGCACACAATCAAGAACACTAATAATGAAGTTCTTAAACTTCAAACAAAAAGAGCAGGTGCTGAGAGTGGCCAGGTCCAAGGGGATGGTTTCATACAAGTAACACACTCTTCGTTTTCATCCAGATGTTTTTGCTGAAGTTCACAGGAAGCAGAGAGCTTATGATGGTGTGAGACAGTGGCTACGAGAGATAGGAATCAGTAAACACAGGATCATCTACCCTGCTCGTCTACTTGTTACACACCAGGAGAAATCAAGGGTGTTTGACACACCGACTGCAGTGGAAAACTACATTGAAGAACTAGACAAAGAATAAAGGTGGGCTCTGTTCTGCTGAAATTTGACTATTACAGTCTGGAATGTAGGTTGCTTCAAAATAATTCAGATTATATTCCACAAATATCGTTATCATCTTTTTGTGGTTAGGACTGAATTAATAGTAATTTGGTTTATCTTGACTATAATTAAGCATACTCAGTTGTTGCTGTTCTATGGAGATGTAAAAATATATGTTTATACTTTAATATAAGTGAGAATAATTTTACAAACAGGGTTGTGTTGATAAATAGATATAGGCTTAGTACCTGATAGTTCCTCATGGTTGTGTGGACCAATCAAAGCCATATAAGGAGTGTAAGGGGTGGGGGTTTAAATGCAGTAGCATGGGGGATGTTGTTGAATGTGTAAAAACAATAGGTGTTTTGTTCAGGATTTTTTTTAATTTGTATTTTTTGCCTCTCAGTATTTAAGGTATGTGTGTCTATAAAAGGGAATATGCCTCCTAATAAGAAATGTAGAAGATTTTGGGGGAGACAGAGAATGTAAAATTCTTAACCTGGAATTGTAGAGGACTGGGTAATTAAAAAAAAAATAAAGCAGGTAATGGACAGGATCAAACAATTACAGGCCCAAGTAGTTTTTTTTCAGGAAACCCACATGGTAAAAAGTGAGACAATTAGGATTCGTCGGAGATGGCAAGGTCAAGTTTTTGCTGCCTGTCACGCTTCCAATGCAAGAGGAGTAATGACTTTAATTCATAAATCAGTCCCAATACAGGTTCAAAAGGTAACTAAAGATCCATTAGGAAGATATATTGTGCTACAGTGTACCATTTTTTCAGAAAAGATTAATTTAATCAATGTATATGGCCCAAATGATGACAACCCCAAATTTTTTAATGATTTGCTTCTGCTAGTTTGCCTGGATACCATCTTATTGCAGGGGATATGCACATTGATAAAACACATAATAAAGCTAGGAAGTTGATACAGGGATTTATGAAAGACCTTAATTTATCAGATGTTTGGAGGGATCTTAACCCAGCAGCTGTATCATATTCATGTTACTCTGGTATGCATCAGACATACTCACGTATTGATTATTTTCTTATATCGGCACAACTGCTTAACAAAATAACGGATTATATATATTACAGCATAGTCATCTCTGATCATGCAGCGGTATCCTTATCATACAAAATTACAAAATTCATAAAGACCCCCCCAGATATGGTGCTTTCAGATAGGATGGCTTCGGGATCCAGAGTTTATAGAATATATGAATAAACAGAAGCATGTAAAGAGGCTCAATCACAATCAATGAACACACGTCTGAAACTGCTACAATATAAGTGGTTGATGCGGATTTATTTAACTCCAGTTGTATTGCATAAATATAATGAAAATATCTCTGACACTTGCTTAAAATGTAGTGAGTCTAAAGGTACATTATTTCATTGCATATGGGAGTGTGAAGAAGTCAAAGTATTTTGGAAAGGTGTGAAAGAAATGATAGAGAAGATTCTTGATGTTAGCATTTCATTGTCACCTTTACTTTTTCTATTACATTTATTTCCTATGGAGATCAAGTTAAAAAATAAAGAGTATATATTTATAAATATATGCATTTTTCAAGCAAAACGGCTTATTTCTTTGAATTGGAAGAGTATTTGTGCACCAAGTATAGGACGTTGGCTAAAAGAAATGGTAACAAATATGTCAATGGAAAAGATGACTTATATTTTAAGGGACAAATATACAGGTTTTGATGGAGTTTGGGGACCTTTCAGATCGTTTTTAAAATGTGGTGGACTTGGAAAGGTGTTAATAAAAGACTAAGAAAAGAGGAGGTATAGAATATCAATGTAAAATACTGAGAGGCTGGGTTTGTTTTTTTGTTTGTTTGTTTGTTTTTTTTTTTTCTTCTTTCTTTCTCTTGTTTTTTTTTTTCTTCTGCTACATGGAAATGTGTTCATGTGTATAGTTTAAAAGCTGTAATATTCGGAGAAAATTTAAGGGTGGAGTATTTTGACCAGTCTCCTGCTGGACCCATTACCTTAGGAAACAAAGACTGTAAAGCAAATGTGAATGTTGACCTTGGTGATCTCATCATTAAAGGACTGCAAGTGGAAGAAAGCCGTAAAGCCAAAAAGCAAGCGAAAGTTGAGAAGCGTCACCGAGCAACGAAGAAATCTGGAATACCAGCAGGACATGCATTTCAAACTGAAAGCGGTGACAAAGTTGGTGCGCAAGCAAGAGACTTTGAATAGAAAAATCATGAAGTTGGTAAGAGAGATGGCTGAGTATAATAAGATCCGTCTCGAGCTGCAAGCACTGACAAATGGTTTAGAGGCTTTGAAGCTCAAAGCTCCAATGTTTAAGGTGGAAGAATTTCTTTCATTTTCTTTTGGTGGGAAACATGATCATGTTTCAAATATTTCTTCTTTTTTTTTCATTTCTCTTTTACTTTTCTAACCGTTGAAGGTATTAATCTTTGTGGTTTAAGGTTTGATGTATACTTTGTTTGTTTAAAGAGTGTAAAAGGACATGGTTGCATTTTACAACATGCCTGGGAGATGAAACCACAACCGAGCAGTGTTGATTTTGCAATGCATGAAGGTGTGACTTCTGTGGTTGAACCAAGCACACTTGTACTTATGCAGAAAAAGGTGTTAAAGATATTTTTGTACTAACGTCTATATGTTGCTGACCACCCCTGCCATTCTTCCCTTTGAACTTTTGACACTCTGTATTAGATGTGATAAAGGTCTGGATTTCAGTGGTAAGAACAGATTAATTATAACTGTCAATGAGAGTAGAGAATGGGCATAAAATATTTAGTGGATTTCTCCAGTGTTCGAATTGTGTGAAAGCTCTTGGGGGACCCCCCCCCACCCCACACCACCCAAAAAAAAAAACTAATAATATACATTTGTATTTATTTATTTCATATAATAATGTAATTTAATTTACTTTACTTGTGAATTTTATTTACTTTGTGTGTTTCAGAACATGTTTTTGCAGCTGAGCATTTACTATATGTAAAATTAAATAAAAATCTATATACTTTGAACAGTGCACATGTAGGCATTTTATTTCATTAAAAAAACTAATTTATCTTGAATCTAGTTATATAACCATTTCATATTTTCTAGCGGAAGTTTTCATAGTTGGGTAAACTTATAGTGGTGAATGAGAGACTACATTAAATATATGTTTTGTCACAATAGTGTTTCTACAAGAGGGAAAAAATAGAAAGAATTTGATACGATTACGATGCTGATGACCATTAATCAATTTTGATCTCTTGATTCACTATCAATTCACATGAATAGGCCTACTGTACTTACTGTTCTTGGGTTAAATTCAGTATTTTCTTGCATTAATTAATATTCCCTTGTGTGTGCTTATACGAGTATCTTTTTAAAATGTATCATTTTAAAATCTAGTGTTTGATCTTGTCTAAATATTTATTCAAATGCAAAACCTAAAAATAAGTAAGAAGTTATGACCTGCAATACTCTTTTGAGCAACTAGACTAGATACATGTATATTTATTAGAGTGTGTAAACAATGGCATTGAAAATGGAAATTATTTTTCTGGCCACAAAATGACTTTAATTTGCCTCTTTGAATTGAATTTAAAACCCTTTTCTCCATTTAACCTTAAATACTACACTAATTGTATTAGGCTATACATAATAACAGAAAACAGGATACAATTCATAACAAAAACGGTTGATCTGCATGTTTGTCTTGGGTGTAATAATCAATGCATGTGTTTCTCACGCACAATTTGTGAGAGTTAGCAACCCTGCTTTGTCATCGTTGACACAAAAAAAGCCTTCACCTGATGAACATTTTCATCAGTAATAATATCCTTAATTTAAATTAACACTGTTTTTGAGCAGTTAAGGTTACTAGATTTAAAATTATTTGTTTAATTCAGAATGGGTGCAATGCAAGATTTTTTCTCAGAATTACGTTAGATGGCTAAATACAACTAACAACCCGATAGTGAGCTAGCATCATAAGATAAAAAAAACAACTATTGACAGACCAAGATTGTAATAAAAGTGACTGTCCGATTCTAAGATAAACACTTATTCAGTAGCAGTAAATTAGGTGTACCAAACAATCATAAAACAAAGAAATATTATCTTACTGTCATCGTGAGGTAAAATAATGAGGAAGGATCACTCTGCCAGCCAATCACACAGCTACGTCGTGCCCGCGGTCTGTAAATTCCTTCAGAAAACAGCGTGTGGCGCACTGAGCGTATTTTCAGACGCACATCTAATTTGAAGTAGTTTTTTATGGGATAATGGGGGCGCAATACTTCGATAAAAAATAGATAGGGCTATGTCAAATATTGTTTCTATTTTAGTTTTAATGAAAAACCAGGGGACCCCCCCAAGGTCAATTTTTTGGGCCTTATGGGGGGTCCCTTGATGCTTATGGGGGGTCCCGGACCCCCCCAGCCCCCCCTCAATTCAAACACTGGATTTCCCTCCGGATAGAAATACAACAAAGCAAAACACAATAAAGAGTGAGAAAAAAAGCCAACTACCTGAAAATGGATCTGTTGTAAAGCTGACAATAGCTTGTAAGGTAAATTATGTGCATGTCCAGCTAAACTACATTTTGAAAATGTTCTCCAGGTATGGCAGTGGTAGAGGCTTCCCTTTTATACTGTGTTCATTTGTGCTGAATGGGACAAACTTAAAGACATCATAGGTCTATTAAGACATTTCAGTATTGAAAACCATACATTGTCATACATTTCTTTTCTTAGACATTTAAGTGTTACCTTAATATGAGTCCCAGAAGTTCATGTTACAGTCCCACTACTGTTTTAATATGTACCAGTTGTGTCCTTATAAGGCAGTTTTAGAATTTATTTAAACCAGGAATACAAATGGCCTACCTGCAATACTATTTCATCTTGTGTTATATGACCTTATGTCAGTACCTCTTGGTACACATTCTCATGTCCTGTAACTAGATTTGCAAGTACAAACCTGTCCCTGACTGAATGAGAAGTGTTCAGTGCTCACAGTGCATGTTTATGTTAAATAAATTCTAAAGTAGGCTGTCCTTGAAGCTGCCTTTTATTTTATAATAACATATGCATTATACATTGACAGATCTAGAAGTAAAGACTTTAAAACAAAAGTGATTTAAAATCAACAATTTACAATACCATGTCCATGTGTTGTAAAATATGGCTACATAACAACCTTAGAACTTAAATCACAAATACACAAATACAATTTAAAATTCCTTTAAAATTACACAATTTATTAATTTACCAGATTACACTACATGTCTTTCCTTCCAAATATATTGTAAAGACAAATCACAACACACGTAGTATCTCTTGCCTAAGCCTAATGTACAGGGTTCTGACACTCTCTGCATCCTCTGGGGCATTGGGATGAAGTTTATCCATTATAAGACATCAAAGTTCAAAAACTGTGTCATCACAAGGGTGTGTCGGTGTTACACACTCCTCTTGGCAGTTTTGAACATTAGCTGGGTCACACCGAAAGATATGATCTATTGACCCGTAAAGATGAGGAGCCATATACATTACGGCCGGTCATCCATGCAGTGCAGTAATATTACGTTGTGTTCTGATGCAGTGTGCATTCCACACCTCGAGCGAGGCGAAAGACGCGCTCCCTTTCATAGTCTAAACAGTGGACGCAAGCGTCACGGGCGATGTGTGTATGCAATACACCGCTCACACAACAGGGGGTAGTAGAGTCGGGTGATATTAGTAGAGTCGAGTCACGTGATATTCAGATCACAATGGCAACTGAAGAGGAGTGCATTCTATTGCAACAAAGGCAGCGCAGAGATAGGCGGTGATATGTTCGCCCTTTAAATCATGGGCACTTTTCCAGTCCGTTTTTACCTTATCTAAGGGTTTTCCCATCGCGGTTGCAACCTCTCTCCAGGCATTTTCCAATACTATTTTATTGGAGTGTAATTGCGATGAACTGTCATATAAATGTGGATGTATACGTATAAGCTTGCATAATTTTTCCTCTTCACCCGCCATTGTATTCAAATCTTCTTCTTCTGTAAACATAATATACTTGAATTAATGTACAATACTTGCAATGTCACCCCCACTGACAACGCATAGTATTGCGTGCATCGGCGCGTCGCATATCAAAAAATAGGTCGACACATTTGGCTACGCACCGACGCATAATGGCGGCCGATGCGTAGCCTTGCGGACGCGTATGCGTACCGATGCGTTGACTATGTAACGGCCCTTAAAGAACGTGACACGCACGTCTCGCGGAAATCCTGTAGAATTCAACCAATCTGATGACGAATTAGGATATCGTTTTGTGTTTTAATTTTTTTTTGCCATATGCATCAGATGTTTAGCCAACATTCCGTGGGCGTGACGTCTGAGGCTGAGACTAGGTGAATATTGACCTATTGTGCGTGTGTTCTGGCTCCTGCTGGCTTCAGGAAATATGTTTAAAAACACCTTACATAAAAGGTTGCAAAGTAGCAGCATACACCCATTGACGGGAACTGTGGCAGGCACATATAACGGTGCCGGGTTGAGTGACAGGTTTTGCGGCAGCTCCCCCTGCCACGCAAATATGTGACACTCAGAGTCTAATCGACAATAACTTTTATCAATGGCAAAGTTATAAAATTACACTTGAAATCCTTTTATTATTTGTATTTACATCTAAGTTAAAAAATTAAACATGACATTTAATTTATTGCCCTTTATCTATCAGGTCATTTTGGTTTTTCGATCACTTTCTCATTCCAATGTAAAAACAACGTTAATAAAATGTTTCCGCAACGTTGCTAAAATATGTATTTATAATGTAAAGAGAGACACGTTGCGCGCACTCTCTCCAGGCAAGAGCAGCGTGTATCTGAGCGCGCGCGTCCGGTTTTGAGCGAGAGCAAAGGAAATCAGCGCACGAGCGGAGAGATTCGGGCTCGCGCATTGTATTAATGTGCTTTCGTGCTACAATAATGCGCTCTTGACATTTGTCAGTAAAATAACGCCATAGAAGAGGAAATGTCACGAGGGAAGCCACTGGATGTGTTGATTGTCTTTGAAGATGAAGAGGTGATGTCTACCAAGTCTAGGGGCAGTGCACTGCTGCTGTTTTTGCACTTTATGCCCTTATTTAGAGTACACTAACTTTTCAAAGCAGCCTTACAGAAAATGCATGTGTCTACATTACAATTTAGCCTGATCTGTACTATAAATACTATACTTTTCAACTTGAATAGTGTTGTATCATGTGATTTATAGTGATGCTACATGTGTGTATTTTTTTTTGTTTTTTTATGTATGTTTGACTAATACACTGGAAGCAATACTGATGTGAGGTACTGATACAAATCCTCACTGCTAATCATGATGTTCAGTCTATTAAGTAGTATGGGTTTAATACAGGAGATTTACAGTCTTATGTAGTAACAAGAAAAAGTTGTATGAACGTCTTCTGAACTTACCCCTTTTTCTTTGTTAACAGATACTGTTCTTGTGGAGTTTCCACACACAAGTACATCTGATGTGTAAGCGGCCATCAGGCGCAAATGTAACAAAGGGCAATTCTTTATAGAATTGCAATATTTTTTGGAAATGTATTATTTTAAATTGTTTTGTAATGTGTTGTACTGTTTTTGTTTTGTTTTATTGTATTTATTTTACATAATAAAGTCTAAAAAAAAATCTAATGCATCAAAAAAAATAAAAATAAAAAATAAGTTTGTGTGTTGCTGCTGTTACAAAAATGTTTTTTTTTGTTTATTTTTGTTTCTTTCAGCATTCTTTTTATTTAAAAACATGGTTGGTGCATTTTATGTTTTGCAATGCTAAAACCATTTGAAGTTTAAATAAACACTGTTTGAATTGTCATTGAAGTAATGTATTTATTGTAATGACCTTGAAAAGTGGATTCAGCATTGGGGAAAATTAGCATATTTTTACTCAAAAATAATACATTTATATTATATTGCTTATGTGTTTCAAAAACACTCATAATTAATTTGTAATGTACCTGTGATACAAAAAAGTACACTTTAATATCACTAATCAAGCATGTAATTATGCATATACTTAAAGTGTACTAAGTATACTTGAAGCTGTTCCAATTTAGCACATAAAAGTACTTTAAATACACTTAAAGTTATACTTTAATTTAATTACAACTAAAATACACTTAGTACAAAAATAATTGTTCCAAAATAGCACACTTCAAGACAATTAGTCTGGCTTCACACATATTTTTATTATTATTTATTCACTAGGGGAGCTACACTAAAATTACTGACAAAAAGTTTCTGTTCATACCTTATATTGTAGCCTACTTCAGATTGTGTGAATATTTTATGTTCAAATATTTACCAGTTGTTGAACAGAAAGCTAACTGAGACTATACTAACCAGGTACAGCCAATCTTTCCCCAGTAGCCCATGCAGTGTGGATTGTAGAAAGACTAGCAAGCAGGTAATGTGCTTAAGGCTCCTCGTTGTAGGGTAACTCTCCTGTAATCTGTAAATCCTCTTCATAAAACCCACCTGTGTGAAATATGCTGAGCCTTGAGCATGTCTACCCAGGCATTTCACAGGGACAAGGGTAGCCTTAGTCCACCTGACACTACACAATCTAGAATATGCAAGAGTGGAAATAAGTTTATGGCAAATATTCTTGTGTTTAGTGCACTGGTTTTATTATCCTGAATGAAAAATGACCGATGAATGAATTTCTTATTCTTGAATTAATGTGCTTGATTAAATGTGATGATTTCTAAGAACAGTAGTTAACTTGGAGTGTTCTGGTTCCTTCAGATGTTTGAGAATGGCTCTAACATCCGCAGGGTCGTGAGTGCCTTTCCCAGAAAACATGTATACTTTGAATGCATCAAGGCTGATACATTCCAGAGCACTTATTAGGGATCTTGTAGTGTGTGTGAAATGTGACCTTCTTTTCTGTAGTGTTCCTCAGGCATGTACCTTACAAGATCCCAACATGCCTTGTTGGCACCAATGCAGCACAGGTCATCACATTAACATGAAAAAGTTTGTGATTCGATGACATATAAGTGACTTCATTTTGAATCAGTTCAAACTGAACAAACTTCTCTTGTCAAGTGTTTTGCTTAAAAACGTGAGTGTGCTATCTTGCTTTGAAATTTGGTTGTCTCACTTGTGCACTTTCAAATGTGTCCAAATCCTACTCGGGGCCTCTGCATTGGATGCTGCTTGATGGAAGTTAAGTCATCTTTATTTATATAGCGCTTTTAACAATACAGATTGTGTCAAAGCCGCTTTCCAGTATTAAATAGGAAAATAGTGTGTAATAATGCAAAAGAACAATGGTAAACACTAAATTTTCAGGTTCACCATTGCTTCAGTGATGTCATCGTACGAGTGTGCCATTGTGTCTCAAATTAAGTTGTGTGTGTGTGTGTTTTTTCTTTTCGTTTTTTTCCTATCGCCGTTTACCTGCCTTGTGCAGGTACAACCTTAATAACTTGATAAGTTGCCAGATATGCAGTGCAATGATGGCTGGGATTATTTTATTAGCTGTGGCCTAAATAGACTCGTGCTGACAGCCTGGAAACATCAGGTAATCCCAAGCGAGCCTCTATAAAGCGTGGTGCACGCTCGCCCCGTCAAGTCGTAGCACGGTCCTGCCTCGTTTCTCCACAGTCCTGCCGAGCCATCCAAACACTACTGCAGAAAGGGGCTGAGCACAACATCCAACCGCAGCCATGAACGGTACAGAGGGACCTATGTTCTACGTGCCTATGTCCAACGCCACCGGCGTTGTTAAGAGCCCATACGACTATCCCCAGTACTACCTGGTGGCGCCATGGGCATACGGCTGCCTGGCTGCGTACATGTTCTTCCTCATTATCACCGGCTTCCCCGTCAACTTCCTCACTCTGTACGTCACCATCGAGCACAAGAAGCTGCGTACACCTCTCAACTACATTCTGCTGAACCTCGCTATTTCCGACCTCTTCATGGTGTTTGGTGGTTTCACCACGACGATGTACACCTCGTTGCATGGCTACTTTGTTTTTGGACGCGTCGGCTGCAACCTCGAAGGCTTCTTCGCAACCCTGGGTGGTGAAATGGGCCTTTGGTCCCTGGTGGTGCTGGCCTTCGAGAGGTGGATGGTCGTCTGTAAGCCCGTGAGCAACTTCCGCTTCGGAGAGAACCACGCCATCATGGGGGTTGTCTTCACCTGGTTCATGGCCTGCACCTGCGCCGTGCCTCCCCTGGTCGGCTGGTCCCGTTACATCCCCGAGGGCATGCAGTGCTCGTGCGGAGTCGACTATTACACTCGCGCCCCTGGCTACAACAATGAGTCCTTTGTCATCTACATGTTCCTTGTCCACTTCATTATTCCATTAATCGTCATATTCTTCTGCTACGGCCGTCTCGTCTGCACCGTCAAAGATGCCGCTGCCCAGCAGCAGGAGTCCGAGACCACCCAGAGGGCTGAGCGTGAGGTCACCCGCATGGTCGTCATCATGGTCATCGGCTTCTTGATTTGCTGGATCCCATATGCCAGCGTGGCCTGGTATATCTTCACCCACCAGGGAAGCGAATTTGGGCCTGTCTTCATGACCGTGCCAGCCTTCTTTGCCAAGAGTGCTGCTGTCTACAACCCATGCATCTACATCTGCATGAACAAGCAGTTCCGTAACTGCATGATCACCACCCTGTGCTGCGGCAAGAACCCCTTCGAGGAGGAAGAGGGCGCCTCCACTACTGCATCCAAGACTGAGGCTTCATCCGTGTCTTCCAGCTCCGTGTCCCCTGCGTAAACACTTGTCCGTGACACACGATAAGCAGCTACGTGCACTGGGCTTCAACGGCAACCGACGACACAGAGACCACAAATTGTTCAGCCCAGGGAAACGAGCGACCGCTACCACTTGCAGAATAAAAATGTTTGTCAGTTTTCCTTTTTGTATTTTTACAAAACCCAATTGGTTCAACCAAAAGACAGTTTTGAGAGTGGACAGACCATGTCCCAGTTTCAGTACATCCAGCGAGTCCAGCGTAACGGTGCATAAGATTCTTTTTTTGTTTTTTGATTTTTCTTCCTAAAATGCAGCAAAAAGAAAAATATCTTAACTCTCTTACTGTTGGACTCCTTATACTGGCTTTGTTGTGATTTTAGAGGCATGTATTTAAGGCAACGTAACAATAAAAAGCACTTTGCAAATTAAATCATTCTGTTTATGATTTGATTGAGCTGTAATGTTAAAGAAATGTCTAAATAGTATTTTAAATTTAATAAACGATACTGATTTCTGATGAGAGCTTTAATGTGGTGTATATATTCCCAACTTCAGTAAAGGCTGAGTGCTTTTTAATCTATTCTGTTTAATCAACATCAAGACAATAGCTACTGCAGAGTTTTGAATTGAAAATAGTACATACATTTCTTCAACAGTTAACAGCACCATAATTATGGATAACAGGCTCAATATGTTATTCAATGCAAGTGTACAACCGGGGCAGTCCTCACTGTCACCTTGGATTAAAGGCTTTATGAAGGATGATTTGACAGATATGTATGGATGAATTAGGTAGGATCAGAACTGATGTGTTAATCCTTCTCTAGGTCAGAGTGGTGAAAATAGATTATGATTATGTATAGTTTGCCTTTCACTGGCATCTGTGTAAATAGAGACACACAGCCTCACACAACATTTGGTAACACTTAAGATTAGGGAACACTATTCACTAATATGAATCACTGTAGTTGCTTATGAACATGCATATTACTAGCATATTGGCTGTTTATTATGACTTATAAAGCACATATTAATGCATGACCATATTTTAGATCCCTTAAACCTACCCCATACCTAAAAATAGCTACTACTACAACTGCCTTACTTACTATGAACAAGGGGCAAATTAGGAGTTTATTGAGGGAAAACTCTTAGCTAATAGAGAATTTGTTTTCCCTACTCTAAAGTATTACCCAAGGTGGTAGCCTGTAGGGATATTGCTTGCTTTGAGAACACCTCACATGTAATACTTTTGATAGGAGTGGCTTGACAACACAATTAGCAATCATCATGAATCTGTGGTGGCCAAAAATATTGCCACCCTTGCACTTTTTCCAAAATAATCCTTAATGTTTCCAGACCTGACATTAAATATGTTGACACTAAAACATATTTTGGTGTACGTATATTTATGTTTTTGGTGTGCAAAAAAATCTGAAGAACTTATATTATAATTCAGATAATTTTGCAGAGAAAACCTAAAATTGCCAGACAATATTATTAGCACCTTCTAGAAGTAGTCATAGATTGATAACCAAAGAAGGCCAGACACAAGATTATAGCTAAGCGTGGACAAGCTTAAATCTACAAATGCATATAAGCAACGTTATCAAGATGTTTAAGACTCATGGCACTGTGGCCACCCTCACTAAACGTGGCTGCAAGAGTAAACTTGGCGGAAGTTTGCAGCAAAGGATTGTTTGAACGGTGGAAAAAACACTTAGGTTAGCCTAAGCACAGATTAAAGCTGACCTTCAGACACAAGGTATGACAGTTTCAACTTGCAACATCTCCATGAAAGGGGGTTGGAAGGTAGGAGAAAAACAGAAAAAACCCACAAAGTCGTGTCTGAAGTTTTAATAATGTTAGTTTTTAATGTTCACCTTTTATTTGTATTTAACCTTCATACAAACAAGAAATGTTAAATCACTGTAAAATAAACAACTCAGACTCACCTTATTAATATTAATATCTTCAACTTCAAGCTATAGGCTAACATACACTACCAGTCAAAAGTTTTTGAACAGTAAGATTTTTAATGTTTTTTTAAAATAAGTCTCTTCTATTCACCAAGCCTGCATTTATTTGATCAAAAAAAACAGCAAAAACAGTAACATTTTGAAATATTTTTGTTACTTAAAATAATTGTTTTATATTTGAAAATATTTTAAAATGTAATTTATTCTTGTGATATCAAAGCTGAATTTTAAGCATATTATTGTATGTTTTGTATTTTTATTTTGTGAATCATTCTAATATGCTCATTTGCTGCTCAGAAATATTTATTATTATGTTAAAAAACAAATGAGTACAATTTTTTTCAGGTTTCTTTGATGAATAGAAAGTTAAGAACAGCATTTATCTGAAATTGAAATCTTTTGTAACATTATAATCTTTTTGATCAATTTAAAGCATATTTGCTAAATAAAAGTATTATAAATAAAATAATATTGCAGTGCTAAACAAAATTTCTATAATTTCTTTGACTGGAAGTGTAGGCTGATTATTCTTATAGATTGAAACAAATGTGCTTCTGCCAGAATAAAGAGTATGAAAAGTGCTCCAAGTTGCTGCAGAAAACAAAATAATTGAACAACAACAAAAGCGGCGCTGGAGGTGGGCTTATTGTTGAACATGCAAACTGATAGTCTGCGGTTTCCCCATTAACAGCTGTAATCAAAGCAGCTCCGCTCATGAATGCAACTTTATCAGATAAAGAAAAATAAAAATCAGTCGAAACGTTTCTGAAGACAGTCGGATCCCTTCAGAGATACATTCATATAAAACACTCACGCTGCATTTTGATTTTGAAACGTGCAGTGTTCATGTTTATTCACGAAGTCACACGCCACAATTAAATCAATGTATTGGAAACACTGGTAATGTATATTAAAAATATTGGAAATGTGTTTAAAAATAATATCACTGTTATTGAAAAAAATATATATTGTGATACATATTGATATTGAATTATTGTCCAGCCTGATCCAGAACATGCCAAAATCCTTCATGGCCAAAGCATAGAATAACCGACTGAAAGCTTTTTGCCATCCAAGCCATGTAGTCAATCACAGAGGATGTTTGTGGGTTGCTTTGATGCCTCTGGTACTGGGGAAATCTGGCCAATGCAGGTGTCATGGAGCACAATGTTGGAAAGCAAGGCCTCTGTCGAGGGGCACTGGTCTCGCAGCAGGACAATGACCTTAAACCAGTCCAGTGTTCAAGGGCCTCATAATAAAATGTTGCGCAGAAACCATCCTAAATTTGATCTTAAGATCATCTTTCAAATATGTGTGCATGGGATTCATAGAATGAACGTATGCACAGAAAACACACGTATATCTCTATTTCAGATGTGAAATCTAAGAATCACAAATGATCTTGAACTCACACGCAACTGAATGGTTTCAGCTCTCTGCTTTGTAAACGACTCCTAATTAATTTCATTAACATATACAACCCTGATTCCAGAGAAGTTGGGACGTTTTGTAAGATGCAATAAAATCAAGAATCTGTGATTCATTAATTCTCTTTAACTTTTATTTAATTGACAAAAGAACAAAGAAAAGATTTCCAAAGTTTTCACTGACCAACGTAAATGTGTTTTGACAATATAAATAAAATTTTAACTTTGATGGCTGCAACACACTCCAAAAAAGTTGGGACAGAGGCTAAATAAAAGTGAAAAGGTTATAGAATATCTACGTTAAACTGTTTTGAAACAGTTCACAGTAAGCAGTGTAAGCAGTAATAGGTCAAGGTATCATGTTTGGGTATAAAACAAGCATCTCAGTCTTTGCAAGCAAAGCTGGATCACGGCTCATCACTTTGTGCCAAATTTCACGAGAGAAGTGTAAAAAAAATAATAATAAAAAAAAAAATAATCACATTTCGCAATGCAAAATCACAAAGAATTTATGTCTTTCACCAAGTACCAAACATAATATTGTGAAAAGATTTAGGGAATCCAGAAAAAAAGGCAGGAAACCTCAGTTAAATGTGCTTGGCATTTGAGCCCTCAGATGGCATTGCATAAGAAACCATTATGCTGCGGTGTTAAATATAGCCACATGGGCTCAGGTGTACTTCAGAAAACTGCTATCATTTACCATAGTCTGCTGCTGCATCAATAAATGCAACTTGAATCTCTGTTACTCTAGGAGAAAGCTAAACTTCAATTCTATGCAGCGATGCTGCCAGGTTCTCTGGGGCAGAGCTCATCTCAGATAGTCAAAAAGACGAGTTGAAATGAGTCCACATTTCACGTTTCTGGGAAAAATGGATTTCGAGTTCTCAGTCCCAAAGATTAAAGGGACCATCCAGACTTTCATGACAGAAAACAAAAGCAAACATCTGTCAATGTATGGATTGCAGCAGAGCAAACAGCATGGGTGACTGGCATATGTGCGAAGGTACTATTGACATGGAGGCATATATTGGAATTGTACAGAGAAATATACTGCCATCAAGATGATGTCTTTCATGGGAAGTCTGTGGTTATTAGATTAAGACAATCCTACAACACCGTGGTTTCGTAGAGACAGAGTGACTTTGTTAGACTGGCCTGCCTGCAGTCCCAGAATGCGTCTGCAGGGCAGGGCCAGCAGGGTAGGTGGCCAGGGCGGGACAGAGAGTTCACAGGCGACCCCCTTGGTCATGACGGGACAGTTAGAGAGCTCACAGATGACCTCTTGACTGTGACAAGGCAGGCAGGAAGTTCATAAGTGGATGTCCATGCTTTAAGAGGAACTGAAGCAAACCCCGCCACCACCTCTGGAGGTTCTGTAGTGGATGCTGCCACCTCTGGAGGAACTGGAGTGGGTCCTGGAGTGGACTCTGGATGTTCCCGGACTAGAGAGGTTCCTTGAGTGGGCTCTGAGGGCTCCCGGACTAGAGCGGGCTCTGTAGTGGACTCTGCATGCTCCTGGACTGGAGTGGGCTCTTGAGTGGACTCAGAAGGCTCCTGGACTGGAGAGGGGTCTGTAGTGGACTCTGCATGCTCCCGGACTAGAGTGGGCTCTTGAGTGGACTCGGGAGGCTCCTGAACTGGAGCGGGCTCTGGAGCGGACTCTGCTTGCTCCCGGACTGGAGTGGGCTCTTGAGTGGACTCGGAGGGCTCCTGAACTGGAGTGGGTTCTGGAGTGGACTCGGAGGGCTCCCAGACTGAAGCGGGCTCTGGAGTGGACTCTGAGGTGGCCCATGTGCACAGAACAGCCAAGAGGTGAAAAGCAAAAATGAACTTTTCACGCTTTACATGTTACCCCTGGGAGATATCATCAGGAAACACAGTGTTAGCTTTCCCTGTTAAGCTGATGATACTCAGCTCTAGATTTCTTCATGGCCCAGCGAAACATACCAATTAAAAAAACTAATGGAATGCATAGTCGATATAAAAAACTGGATGCCGAGTAATTTCTTACTGCTGAAAAAACAGAGGAGTTAGTTATCTGATCTAAAACCTCCACATGTAATAACTTAGAAAACTGTCTAAGACTTGATGGCTGCTCTGGCAGTTCTTCATCATCAGTTAGGAACCTAGGTGTGCTATTTGATAGCAATCTTTAATTTGAAAGCCACGTTTCTAGCATTTGTAAAACTGCATTTTTCCATCTCAAAAATATATCTAAATTACGATCTGTGCTCTCAATTACGACCTGTGCTCTCAATGTCAAATGCAGAAACGTTAATTCATGTGTTCATGACCTCAAGGTTAGATTATTGTAATGCTTTATTGGGTGGTTGTTCTGCACGCTTAGTAAACAAACTCCAGCTGGTCCAAAATGCAGCAGCTAGAGTTCTTACTAGAGCCAGGAAGTATGATCATATTAGCCCAGTTCTGTCAACACTGCACTGGCTCCTTATTAAACACTGTATAGATTTTAAAATCTTGCTTAATACTTATAAACCCCTGAGTGGTTTAGCACCTCAGTATTTGAACAAGCTCTTATTGCATTATAGTCCTCCATGTCCGCTGCTTTCTTAAAACTCTGGCAATTTGATAATACCTAGAATTTCAAAATCAACTGCGGGTGGCAGATCCTTTTCCTATTTAGCGCCAAAACTCCAGCACAGATGGTGGATCAGCACATAGAGGTGACCTCAACAGCCCTGTATGTCAGCTGAGACCAGGACAACTAGATGAGCCCCAGAGACAGATCCTCAGTGACAAGTGACAAGGGACAAGACCAAAGGAACCAGATGTGTCTTCCGCACAATGTGACTTTGCTGCAGCCTGGAATTGAACTGCTGGTTTCGTCTGGCCAGAGGAGAACTGACCCCCGACTGAGCCTGGTTTCTCCCAAGGTTTTTTTTCCATTCTGTCACCGATGGGGTTTTGGTTCCTTGATGCTGTTGTCTCTGGCTTGCTTAGTTGGGGACACTTAATATCCAGTGATATTGTCGACTTAATTGCACAATGCTTTCAATGCTTTCAAAATATAATGTAATGTATATAATATAATGTTAAAATAACCACAGCATTAACAACAACCTTGAAATAAAAGTGTGAGGTTTATCTGATAATTAGATGCATGAAAGTAGCATTTGTTGCTTTAGCAAACAGATATGGCAAGCGTTTACTTTCAGAATCATAATTCGCTGATGGAGAGGAAAAAATAAATACTAAAGTATTTTATTTTATGACAATGAGATAAAGAAGTTTTCGCACTGAAAGAGAAGTGATCTTGCGCTCATAGATGTGCCAGGCTTTATCTGCAGCTAAACTGAATAAAAAGCGGAATGGACTGATGCAACACTAAGAAAAAAAAAAAACATAATAAACAAATAAAATTTATGAATGATGCAGTGCTAATTGACATATCATTTATTACAGTACAGAAACTATAAAGTATATTTTCTACCTTATTCTGTGCAGAAAATTTAAATAATTGTTTGTAGTATATAAAACAATCATAAAATTGCCATTAGGAAAAAAATAATTTGTAGATTACAAATGATTGATTATTGTCCAGCAGTGTATTGATTTCTTATAGCAAATTCAAAGTAATAGATAAGAATTCCTTTAAATAATAATAATAATAATAATTATAATATATACATACATAAAATTATTGTATTTTACATTTCTGTCCTGAAATTATGGCTACACCCCTGGTGTGACAGAATGTTAGCCTATGCATAATACGTTTAAAGCTCTTTTTTAAAATCTTGGCTTACATAATTTTTTATGTATGCCATGTCACGCCATAGCATCATTAAACTAGCATCTAACAATGGACAAAAGTGTTTTTTTTTTTCTTTAGGCCTAACCTATGGTTCTGTAACCATAAAGGCTGCTGTGTAATATGCCTCCTGACTAAGCATTTAAAGAATTTAGGAGAAGCATTTAAATAATCCTGTGAATGCACTTAAAGAATGCAGAATTGAATCGTTATTATTTAATTGTGAACCGAATCTAATTGAATCGTTCTAAATTAGCAAAAATCATTCTTGAATTGAATCGAAATCCTATGAATCGTGAATCGAATTGAATAGCTGTCTACCCAAAGATTCACAGCCCTAGCTTTGATAAAATCTGTAAAGTTAAAAGCACTATATAAATAAAGGTGACTTGACTTGACTTGACCTTCTTGATCCTGGCAGCAGCATTGCAATTTGGCAACTCTGTAGCGACCTCAGAGGGCTCCCAGACTGAAGCGGGCTCTGGAGTGGACTCTGCTGCTCTCGTCCTTCTCGCTCTTCGCTTTGGCGTAGAAATCAATGGAGGTTCCAGTACTTGACTTGACAAGATAGGTGGGGATGGAATAGTCACTGAAGCTGGACTCTGATGGCGGTGTCTCACCTTCCCCTCAAGACAAAGCTGCAAGTACCAGGAAAAGTTCCAGAAGTCCAACGACCTTACCCGATCCATCTCCCATTGCTGTAAGGGTTTATGCAGAGAGAGGTTGAATATGTGCTTAATGTCCTCACCCTGACAACCCAGCCTCTCCACCCTTGTCCAAAATTTCTGGGTTAAAACCCCCACTGTGCAACAGCGTATTTTGTTCTGTGTCAGCTACACCACACGGATATGTTGTTTTTATTCAAATCAAAGCACAAACAACGTAGAAAAGGTATCAGCGTGGCACAGCTGACACAGAACAACATACGCTGTTTGTGTTCAGTGGATACTCTCCAAAATGGCACTAGGGTGATGTGGAGGAGACAAGTTGTTGAATAGAGTCTTTTTTTTTTTTTTTTGCACACAAAAAGTATTCGCATAGCTTCGTAATATTGTTGAACCCCTGATGTCACATGGATTATTTTACCGATCTCCTTGCTACGTTTCTGGACGTTGATCATGGTAGTACCCTCAGATTCCATCAAAAATATCTCAATTTGTTTTCCAAAGATAAACAGAGGTCTTACGGGTTTGGAACAACATGAGGGTGAGAATTATTGACAGAATTTTCATTTTTGGGTGAAGTATCCCTTTAATATTTGTCACAAACATAGGCGGAGTTTAGGGGGGCTGAGCGGGGGGCATTGCCCTCTCAGACTAGAGCCAATCATGATTTTGTCTGAGTTATGAATAAAATATAAAAAATAATTTATATTTTCTCATTTTATTTGTATTATCTTGTTATTTTAGTGGATAGAATAAGTTAGTTTTGGGCTAAATTAATTTTTATGATATTTAAGCCCATCCTCGCTAGGGTGACTCATCATGATTTTTAACTTGTCACGATAGGCTACATGAGAGGACTCTCTTTCCATTATTTTACCGCTTAAGCAGGTTAACTGAATAATGGAAATTTGTTGTATTTTTTTAATAAACCCACGAATAAAAATGTGGTGGACTGTTGGCTGAATTGGACAGGCGATTTTCATATGAAGCGTTGGCCTCGTGTGACGCAGTATTCAGTTGTGAGAAAAACGGCATCAGTCCCCTACTAAGCATGTATGCAAGCCTTAAGATTCACCCTCAGTTTGTGACAGATGAAATGTATCATGTGAAATGTGCGATCTCATCGCCGATCACCCTTGAGAAACTTAAAGATGAAGTAGGCTACGGAAGGACAAATATCCAAACTTTTTCAAACTACTGCAGCTTGCACTCACGCTGCCCATTGGTTCGGCTTAGAGCCCTGCACAGGCCTCAAATTTAAGCCCTAGCCCGGCCTGTGTCCTACAGCTTATCAGAATCCCCTTCTCCCAAAATAGCTTACAGTGAGCCTATGTTTGATCAATTTAGCCTTCTCAAATCATCACAACATATCTAAAATAAAATCTATAGATAGCATATAAAACAGTTCAAGCTTATAACAATGTTTAAACATTAAACCTAGATAAATGTGCGCTATATCCAATAGTTTGTGTGGAGAGTGGAAGCTAAAGTGTGTTTTGCAGGACATGGAGGCGCCAGCGTGATCACTTTAATTTTTTTCAGTGGATACACCATCATTTTTGCTCATAAAGGTAAGAGTAATACATCATTTGTAACTGTAAAGGGTCTACTTTTATTTGTGTGCACTCACAATATCAACAAAACGTTGTGCTTTTATAAAATAGAGAAAACAAACATAATGCGATTTCTGCCGTCTCATCTTGAACAGGAGCGCTTCACAAAAGTGAACTGAAACTCTGTGAATACATGCCTCACAGACATGATAAATGTATCTATAGAAAGCTTTAAAATACTACTTAACCAAATAAAACAAAGGCGCGTCTAATGAGGAGATGGCGAGTCAGGATTGGCAACTTGATCCTTGCGACATGGACTCAGAAAACACTAGTTTATTAGTAAATAAATCAAATATCTCCTTACTTTTTTCCCCTGAAGCATTTATGGTAATTACTTTTGCCGCTGTTGCCTCTGGCTTGCTTAGTTGGGGACACTTCATTTCCAGCGATATCATTGACTTGATCGCACAGATACTGAACTGAACTGAGCTGGATGATGACATCACTGAATTCAATGATGAACTGCCTTTAACTGAAAAATTAGTGTTTACTGTTGTCATTTTGCATTATTGACACACTATTTTCCTAATTAATGCTGTACAGTTGCTTTGACAATTTGTATTGTTAAAAGCGCTATATAAATAAAGGTGACTTGACTTGAAAATTGGCCAGAAGCCCAGCCCATACGTTGGGCCCGAGCTGAAATGCAGGGCTGTAGTTCGGCTATCAGAAATAAGTTTCTCAGTTGTGAGGAGAATAAGAAACTGGCTCTGATCTAGCACACATAATGATTTGACTGAAAATGTATGAGAAGAGATAAAAGAAAAAGATAGAGGTCATCTACACAATTCGGAAAAAGGCTTTTCTGCATTATCATTTTATATATATATTACTCTTTGTACAGCAGTTATTGCCGGAGACTTTCCACTCGGCCCGGCTCTGTCTGCCGCACGCGGGCCGGATGCCTGTGGACTCACAGCACGATTCTGGCCCGAGTCAATCGAGTCAGATGCAGCGGCCGTTAGCGAGCCGACACTGCCACATCTGAGCCGGAATTAGCCCATCACTAAAGTGCAAAGTGCACCGGACGTGGCCTGGATTCATTTTTAATATCTACTTTACTGTTCACTAATCTTTCATTTAAAATTGATACGCAGCCAAAATGTTTACTTTCATTGTAATTATAAATATATAAACATCTCATTATGATGAATGCATTTTTAAAGTAAAGAACTCGCTTGACTATGTTTGTATGAGAAAAATTTATTTACAAAACTATGCAATTACAGTGAGAGAGAGAGAGAGAAACAAGTATATATATATAAAACATAACATTTAGCGAAATTACCCTTGCATTTAGGCTATTTATTCTTGGAAACTAAAATTTAACAAGTATAAACAAAAACACCCAGAAGACACTTTACAATTTATAATATGGTTTCATTTGTTAACATTAGTTACCTATCCAACATGAACTAACATAGCAAATACTTAACAATAACTAACTGTAGTTAATAAATCAACCTAGTTAATTTCAGCATTTACTAATACATTGTTAAGAACAAAAGTTGTAACTATTACCATAGATCATTTTTGAGTGAAACAATGAGTACTTTTCCTTGGTTGTTGCTCCCTTTCAAATCTTTGAGGATTAAGTTGCTGTGGTGTAACATGTCTTTCCACTTCTTAATCTGGTGACATCTTTGTTTGGGAGCTTTCATTTCTGCACCTGTAAAGAGCAAATAGTATACAAGTATCTATTAGTAAAGGTCTAACGTAATTGTGAACTACAGTAAATTTAAATTTCACGTCAGTGTGAACTACAGTAAATTTATGTTCCAGCAATGTACCTGTTATTTGATAGACTATTTACAGCACCAACTGCAGTGACAATAAATGGCTGTGCACAGCATGATTAATATTTAGTGTGTAGCATGCTAATTAAAGAGAGTTCACCCAAAACATGAAAATCATTTATTTCTTTTCATGTTGTCCATACCTGACAAACTTGTTTGGTTTGATTACTAGCATTCTTCAAAGTATCTTCTTTTGAGTTCTGCAGAAAAACAAAAGTCCGAATTGTGACAGAATTCTAGTTAACTATACATTGAAGTAAATTAATAAACTATTTTCACCAGTCATCGCTATGGAGAAAAATAACAGTGTACCCTGCAATAAAATGCTTGAAAAATACACATTCAGTAGATCCAAAGCTTGCTGTTAATCAGGTATCTTCAGTTAATATTCCCCGCAGTTACTGCAGAAAATAACATGGTGAAATGGTCAATGCAGACATTATACTTGAACTTACTTTCTCATTGTCTCTAATGCTCCTTGCTAGTCCAGTCAGAAGTATAATAAAGTGTCTGAGTAACATCTGCTATTCCTTCAGCGATGACACTTCTCTTGGTTACTACAAAACATAGAAATGTTAATTTGTAGCATGTTAAGAGAAATAATCAGTTACTTCTGTATGTCTCTACATCCTGAGTGGAGAAGCAATTAAAGTAAAGTCACCTTTATTTATATAGTGCCTTAAACAAAAAAGATTGTATCAAAGCAACTGAACAACATTAATTAGGAAAACAGTGTGTCAATAATGCAAAATGACAGTTAAAGGCAGTTTATCATTGAATTCAGTGATGTCATTCATCTCAGTTCAGTTTAAATAGTATCTGTGCAATCATTTGCAATCAAGTCAATGATATCGCTGTAAATGAAGTGTCCCCAACTAAGCAAGCCAGAGGCGACAGCGGCAAGGAACCAAAACTCCATCGGTGACAGAATGGAGAAAAAACCTTGGGAGAAACCAGGCTCAGTTGGGGGGCAAGTTCTTCTCTGACCAGACGAAACCAGCAGTTCAATTCCAGGCTGCAGCAAAGTCACATTGTGCGGAAGACACATCTGGTTCCTGTGGCCTTGTCCCGGTGGTGGTCTGAGACAAGGTCTTTACAGGGGATCTGTCTCTGGGGCTCATCTAGTTGTCCTGGTGTCCGCTGTCTTTCAGGGCTTTCTAGGTGCTGATCCACCATCTGGACTGGATACGTACTGGATCCGGGTGACTGCAGTGACCATCTGACTTGGATACAGACTTGATCTCGTGGCTAAGGTGACCTCGGAATAAGAGAGAAACCGACTAATATTAGCGTAGATGCCATTCTTCTAACAATGTAGCAAGTACATTGGGTGTTATGGGAAGTGTTCCCGGTTCCGGTTTACCTAATTAATCCAGCCTAAAAATCCTTTAACGGATTTGGATATTAGAAGTGTATTAGTGTGTTATGTGTAAGCCAGGTTAAAGAGATAGGTCTTTAATCTAGATTTAAACTGCAAGAGTGTGTCTACCTCCCAAACAATGTTAGGTAGGTTATTCCAGAGTTTAGGCGCTAATTAGGAAAAGGATCTGCCACCTGCAGTTGATTTTGATATTCTAGGTAAAGTGATGAACAGTGATGCCGTGTTTGTGTTTTGTGGGCTATAGCTCCCATAAAAATGGTCTAGCGATGCCCATGACTAATAATAAACAAATTAGAGCGGCTTTGCCCGTTACATCATTTTAAATGAAGTGATCCTTCTAAATGAATGGAGTTACATCATTTTAAAAAAGTCTAATAACCTTCAATTTATTAGTTGTAACTGCATCTGTCTGATGTAGACTTGTGAAGATCTATTTTAATGCGGATACCATACTGCAGCGTTAAACTAAAATAAATGTGCTAAGTGCTCTATTACTATTCTAGGGTGCCCCTAAGGTGACATGGTCGATTCACTTAGTTTTGTCGTGGCCACGACATAACAACTCGTGGGAACATGATAATATGTCGTGCCCACGAGATATTAATTTGAGGGAACGTCATATTAACTTGTGGGAATGTGATATTATGTCGTGGCCACTTTGATCATTTTGTCGTGGTAACAACATCCTTATGTTGTGGCCTCGAGATGCTATGTTGAGGGAATGACATCCATTTATCGTGGATACGACTTCTTATGTTGAGGGAAAGACATATTTTTCTCCTGGCCACGAGTTTAATGTGTAAACAAACCTGCATGACCATAGCAACCCAGGATTATCAGAGATGGATTCATTAATGCTTTATTTTGAATTAAGAAATTATTATAGAAATTATTACATTATTATATTAACCATGGGCCTTGGCTACCAGGCTGTATTGCATGCGATCGTCAGAATTCAAATGAAGTTTATCATAAATAAATGTTATATCAAGTGCATAATATAAAATATAAAAACAATTTTATTCATCCTACAGTCTTGTAAGTCCATTAACTGATTGTTGTTTTCCCGTAATATTTGTATCTTAGGCTATTATTATTATTATTATTATTATTATTATTATCCTATTATTGTTGGTTATATTTTTATATTATTGGTTATATTTTTATATTCATTTATATTAATTTTTTCCCCTTCAATTCGATCTGTTTACTTAACATTCTGAATACTTTTGTAAATAATAGCCTACTGTAAATGCTCGACATGCCAATCAAGCTTTGATTATGCTGACTGGAGTTTTAGCTGGAATGCAGTTTAAATTTAACATATATTTCAGTTTATTTTGGCTAATTAATAGACTATAATTATAAATACTATAGTGTTTCATTGAGGAATTAATCATTCACATAGTTTCATTTGTAAATGAAAACACAACACGCTCATTTATTTTTTATCTGACAATTATAAAGACCAATTATAAAGACAAACAAAGACCAAGATTGCGGCTCATACACATCGCGAGGCTCAGCATCTCTCCGGTTTTTGCAGTTTTGCAGTATTTTTCCTGCTCATCTCGAGTCTGTTCATACTGAACAGCTTTGCCTTAACATTTTACACCTGACAGGAGCTTTTGGATATTGCTGTGCACTTTTCCAACAGTTTTATCACCAATCCTCAACTCATCCCTGAGATCTCCAGAACACCCGAGGCTATGCACTCTACCCAGCTGAGCAGAAGTGCTCACAGGCGGCATCGAGATAGTAAACAAAGGCGGGGGAAGCGCGGAGGTCTAAGAGCTAAGCTAACACCGCTCCGGCTCTCTTTACCCAGCATTTTCCTCGCTACTGTGCGGTCACTGGTGAACAATATGGACAAGTTACAGCTTCGCATCACCCACAGTAAAAGACTTTTGGATTGCAATGTCATGGTTTTCACAAAAAACATGGCTACACAGCGACCTACCCAATAATGCTATTGAGCTGGCCGGACGCTACACACTCCGGGCAGATAGGACAGCAGATGACTCCCGCAAGACAAGAGGCGGCGGATTGTGCATTTATGTTAACAAAGCTGCAATGTTGGGAGGAATTGTTTTCTCCAGCGGTCCCAGAAGGTGTTGGACAGGTGCTGAACCTGCCGCCACTGGGACTTGTAGAGGTCTGCAACTCCAAACTCACCAGCAGGAGCAGGCACACTGCTTGTCTTTTGTGTGAGAAGAGCAGCTGGCGTGAGTATAAACGAGTCCTCAGGGTCCATCGTCACTGGAACAAGTGGTCTGGCGTTGATGATAGCAGCGACTTTTGCCATGAAAGTCACCAGCACTTTGTGGGTGAGCTTGTCTTTCAGCTGGAGGAACATTGCATCCAGAATCCTCCTTGCCAGCCCTATCATTCTCTCCCATGATCCACCCCAATGGGATGCAGGGGGGGGGGGGGGGGTTAAAAGACCAAATGCAGCCCTTGTCTGAGCGGTAAGTCTTTACAGCACTGCTGACAATGTTTGAGGCTACCTTGAGTTCCTAACAGGCACCTATGAGGTTCGTGCCGCAGTCGGAACGAATGTATTTGACTGGCCCACGCATTGAAAGGAAGCGCAGTAGCGCACTGATGAAGCTAGAGGTGTCAAGGGATTCTATGACTTCAATGTGCACAGCTCTTATGCTCATGCACATAAAAATCACTGGCGTGCTTATTGCTTGTGGTGGTGTCTGATAAGCAAAGTGGTGATGTGATGCTGGCAAGGAATAATCAGAGGAGTCTTTTCTCTCTGATCGACACTTGAATGATGAAGATGGCCTCCAACTCTGAGAAGGCCGTATGTGTCGATGAATGGGTCCAGATTTCTGAGAGGGCTTGTTTTTGGCATCCTTTCATGTTTCTGAATGCACTTTATCTCTTGGCTGTAGACTTCTTGTTGAACTGCTTGGATGATCACAGCTGTCACTTTCTCTGATTCCTCAACTGTGAATTCAGCTTTGCAGTAATGCCAGCCCTTGCATGCACTGTTCTCTCGGTGAACTGTCTTGAAATGACAGGCTATGTGAACAAGGCGCGTGACTGCACAAGTTTATGACCTCCGAGTAGTGAACTTTGCAAAGCGTTGTGAATCCAATTGCTGGTTTGAGGCTGCAGTGCTTAAGGCAGACACCAGAAGGCGAATGTCTGGGTCTGAGCTCGGGTCAAGAAGGTCATAAGTATTCTCAGAAATGCTAGGCTCCAGCTTGGAGAGAAATTTGGGGCCACTCAACCAGTTGGTGTGTTTCAGTTGTCCAGCAGGGACAGAATGTGTTGCGTGATCTGCAGGGTTCTGGTCTGTTGGCACGTAACGCCACTGGTCTGGTCGGCAGGATCTTCGGATGCGTAACACACGGTTGCTGACATAGACATAAAAGCGCATGGTCTCATTGCAAATATAGCCCAGGACTACTTTACTATATGAGTAGTAGGTTACGCCATCAATCTGTAGGTCTAATTCTGCTAAGACCAGGTCTGCTAACTCAACAGCAAGCACTGCTGCACAGAGTTCAAGTCTCTGCACTGTGTGTTCAGGGCGGGGGGCCAGCTTTGCTTTGCCCATTACAAATCCAATCTGGTTGTTGCCATTACTGTCTGTCACTTTCAGGTAGCCCACAGCACCAATAGCTTTGACTGATGCAACACAGAACACACACAGTTCTCTTTTTTACCGCTGCTGATGGTGAGGCTTCTGTGTAACGCCTAGGGATGCAAAGCTCAGCGAGCTCAGACAGAGAGGCTCTCCATGACATCCAGGCATCTTCCATGGCAGGAGGTAAGGGCACGTCCCAGTCACCTTTCTCCGCTGTAAGCTCTCGCAGGATAGCCTTGCCTTGGACTATGACGGGTGCAACGAATCCCAGTGGGTCGTAGAGGCTGTTGATTGTGGACAAGACACCCCGCCGTGTGTTGGGCTTGGTCTCACTGGAGACATTAAAAAGGAAAGAGTCTGTCTTGAGATTCCAGTCAAGCCCGAGGCTGCGCAGCAACGGCAGCGCGTCTGCATCAAGGTCAAGGTCTTTGAGGTCACTCACATGGTCACTGGATGGAAAGGCGTCCATGACCTCCTGGTTGTTTGCCGCAATCTTGTGAAGTCTCAGATTCGACTTGGAGAGCACATCCTGTGTCCTTTTTAACAGGCTAATAGCAGCTTGAACTGCGGGAAGAGACTTCAGCCCATCATCGACATAGAAGTCATGTAACACAAAGTGCTGCACATCTGGGTCGACGTGGAATTCGTTGCCTTGTACAGATTTGTGTAAACCATGAATAGCCACTGCAGGTGACGGGCTGTTGCCAAAGACGTGGACGTTCATGCGGTAATCCACGATGGCTTTGGAAAGGTCATTATTTTCGAACCAGAGAAAACGTAAGAAGTCACGATCCTTTTCTCTTACCCGGAAGCAATAGAACATCTGTTCTATGTCAGCTGTGACAGTGATGGCCTCTCTTCTGAACCGAATCAACACTCCCAGTAGTGTGTTATTAGGGTCAGGTCCTGTTAACAGCACGTGGTTGAGTGATACACCGTCGTACTGGGATCTGGAATCGAACACCACAGTAATTTTTTTTGGTTTCTTCGGATGATACACGCCGAACATTGGTAAGTACCACCTTTCTTCATCCGGGCTGAGAGGGGGGGCTAACTCTGCATGACAGTTCCGAAACATGCTGCCCATGAAGGAGAGAAAGTGGTCTCTCATCTCAGGCTTTTTCTCAAAGTTACCCTTGAGAGACATGAGACGCTTCAGCGCCTGAGGCCTGTTGTCTGGGAGCCGTGGTCGTGGGCTCTTAAAGGGTAATGGTGCCACCCAACTGTTATTTGAGTTGGTTACTTTTTGCAGTACCTCATCCATTATCTCTATGAACTTTGCATCTTGAATGGAGGAAGCCACCTGGTTGTCATCCCTGGTCCGCCTGAATACCGTGCTTCCAAGGTGGTCGGCTTCACAGATAGGGTGTTCTTCAGGATACGCTGTAGGTTCACTGGTGACCTGAGTGTCGCTAAACCTCTCCATCACATGAAACACATTGGGGCACGCTTCACAGAGAGTGGGTCGTTGCAGCTCTGTGGTATTCATGTGGAACGTGCTAATTGTCAGCGGCCTGTGAACATTACCTAGGCACACATTTCCAACAATGACCCACCCCAGGTCTAACCTCTGTGCGTAAGGCAGGTTGTGAGGGCCATTCACCTGTTTGCAGACTTTATGCACTCTGATAATGTCCCGTCCTAAGAGGAGCATAATAGGGGCTTGCGGATCAATGTCTAGGATGAGGTGTGCTACTGACCTTAGATGAGCATGATGCAGAGCTACATCGGGGGTCGGAATCTCCTCTCTGTTGTTCAGTATGTCGTTACATTCTATGAGGCTTGGCAATGAGATGCGAATAGCTCCATCCAGAGACTCCACTTCATAGCCGCTGGCCCTTCTGCCTGCTGATTGCTTCTCTCCAGCACATGTTCTCAGTGTGTAAGGAGCGCTTGGACTTTGGTCGTTGAACATGTCGCAAAACTGTGAGCGAACCAGTTACCTATTGCTCTGCTCGTCCATGACTGCGCACAGTTTCACGGCCTTTCCTCTGTGGCCAGCTGGGAACACTTTAACAAAGGCATATTTTCGAACAGGAGCAGTCTGTGAGGTTCCCTCCGCAGACTTTCGTGCATTTATTGGTGACTTGAGACTGCGCTGAAGCTTCATCCCCCTCCCCGCCGTGCTCAGAAGCAGGGCCAGCCTCCTGCTGCCAGGGTGCGGGTCCAGGGTGAAGCGCGGTGTTGTGCCTGTCGCTCTTACATTCAAAACACCGAACATTGAGTTTGCAATTATTTGCTATGTGAGACAAGGAAGACAGGCATTTAAAGCACACATTGTTTTCTTTGATGAGTGTTTTGCGCTCATCAATGGGCTTCTCTCTGAATGCCCAGCACTTACGGAGAGGGCGTGGCTTTTTATGCAACAAACACAGTTTTCCGCTGTCGTCAGATTTTGTTGAAGGCTCACCCATGTCAGATGTGGCTCTGGGTGATGCCTCTGTTTTGTGGACAGAGACTTCCCGTTGTCTGTTCGGCTTCCACGCAACCTTCTCTGTCCTGGGGGCCATGTCTGTGTTGGCGATGAGGCTGAAGCTTGGTTCATTGGCAATGCGAGCCTGCTGCCTGACAAAATCAACAAAGAAGCAAAAGGGAGGATAGTTCACCTGGTTTTGATGCTTATAGTCGACGAGACGGGAGTTTCTGTACAATCGGGTTTACGCCTCTCGCCGTGTCAAGGAAAGCCAGGCCTGGTAAGTCTCCTTTAGCCTTAGCGGCCTGCAGTTCCATTAGTAGATCACCCAGCTTTGTCAGCTTAGGTCCATCTCGGTTCAATATTTTTGGAAAGCTATCAATGCGTTTGAACAGAGCATTTTCTACTGCTTCAGCTGAGCCATACGTTAGCTCTAGTCTTTCCCATGCCATGGCCAATCCTGCTTCTGGCCGATTAATGTGTATTGCTCTTATCTGTTCAATATGCTCTGCTGACTCCTTCCCGAGCCACTTTAGCAGAAGATCCATCTCCTCACTTGGTTCCAGGTTTAGGCCTCTGATGGCAGTCAAAAAGGAACGCTTCCATGCTCTGTAGTTTTGAGGTTTATCATTGAATTGAAGCAAGACTGTAGCCACAAGCTCACGGCGGGCTAGATACCTGACAAAGTCATTTATGTGTGAGCCGCCATCATTTCTATATGAGCTGCAGTCATAAGAGTCTGGCCGTATGGCATGGTGTGTGGGAGGAGGCTGGATGTCGTGATTTTGTGTTCTAAAGTGGTGTGTAGGAGAAGCATGTTCACCGGTGGACTTGAAGTGAGGTAGACAAACGTCTCTAGGCGTCCTGTTGTATGGCTCGTGGCTGTCCTCGTATGTGCTGATGTAAGGCTGCTGTGAGATAAGATGATGTGGAACAGTATTTTTCTGATGTGGATAGAAGGGACTGGCTTCAGGCTTTAGTGCTGGAGGTGACACGTTGTGGTTAGGGACCAGCGCTGTCTTTGCTGGTGTGTCACCGTTTTCACATGACTTAAGATCTGAATCCTTTTCTTTTAGTTGATCAAGCACATACTGTCATGTCTTCTGTCTGATCACCCTGTTCTTCGGTGTGCGTGTTCTGTATATGTCTGCATCTGCGCACATGGTGTTTTGTTTTGATCGTTCGCCATGCACCCTTCTGGGGCGTTCCCCCCCCCCTCGTTACTACCTCTTCCGCTCCTAATTGTTTGACTCTGCTCACCTGAATTCAATGTCTGTTCATCTCTCGCTGTATTTATTTCCGTCTTTCGTGCCAATTGGTGCCAGATCGTTGCACGCCAATAGTCAATGTACAGCCACTCTGTCCGCTCCAGTCTAGCCTTGTTCAGTCGTGCCATTGTCGGTCCTTGTCAGGTTTCTCTGCCACCAGTTGTTTTGTTCTTTCTATTTTTTCCCCTTCCTCATTTCCTAGACGAGGCATCTGCATTCCGCAGAAGTTTTTCGGTCCGCTCTGATGTCGGTTCTCATGTGTCTTCCTCCCCTCTCCGTTCTCTACGCGGCCGCTCCATCGGGCGCCCCCTGCCGGGTGGTTTCGCAAGGACATTGAAGCCTCTAATTTTTCTGTTGGACTATTTTCATTGATTTCCCGGCCTGTTTCTGTTCGTTTTAGGAAGTTTCTTTTGGACTTATTATATAAATTGGTCTCATACTGAAACCTGCATCTGTGTCCGGTGGTGTCCCTGACACATACTGCTTTGTGCGCTGGGAGGCTTCTAAAAGAACAGAGTCTTTGTTCAGGTCACAACTATGCTTGTCACTCTTTACATCAGCAGCAGCTTCTATTTCTATGGACACTTCCAATTTAGCTTGTTGTAGCCTCAGATTAGCTTCCTCTTCAGCATAGCATAGGCGTGTCTTTGCTGCTTCAGCTCTCGCTCTTGCTCTGACTGCTGCAGACCCCGCTGATGATGAACTGGATCTCATTGAACAACATACTTGCGAGCGTGTCCTTAACGATGCACTGTGTAGGTTCTCCTGTGCTGCTGTATTTCCATGCAAACTCTCTCCTGTAGCCTGTAGCTCGGTGGCGTGCGCTGCTCCAGTAGCATTTGATTGTAGAGTATGAACCGCTGATCGTCCACTGGAGGCGTGTGACGACGACATGATGGCTAGCTTCCAACTTGCTCAGCTTTATCTCGCTTGCTTGATAGCCGATGTTTCACTGTGCCATCCTCGATATGTTCACTTAATATCTTGACAGCCAGCTAAACTTTTCCCAACACCAAAACTCGGAGATCCAGAGAAAAGTGAAACTGCAACACATAAAGAACAATGACAAATCAGAGTCACGCCAACTTCATCACCCTTACCAAAAAGTAGTATACTTCAAGTTTATTTTATTAAGTATACTTAAGTAAAGTTCAAGTATATTTAGACTTTTTGTAAGTATAAGTCAAGTATACTCAAATGTCATTTTAAGTATATTTCTGAGGAGTACATAAAGCCCATTTCTGAGAAGTACATAAAAAGTAAACTAAAAGCATACTTTCCTATTTTTAGTTTAAAAGAAGTATACTAATAGCACACTTGAATAAACTTCTTTTTCATATGGGCAAACCTAAACTCAACATGAATAAAGGCTAATTTGCACTATTACTGCTGCATTTTGTTTGTACTCATTTCAAGAGAGGAGAAGAAATACATTTGAATAACATTCAGGTCAATGAGACAACACGCAACTCATCACAAACGACACACGTGAGCTAACATTTGCATAGTTCTAGTAAATTCAAACCGTCCTCAGATTACACTTTACAAACAAAGTATTGACAAAAAATAACTAAGAATTCCTTCAGACAATCTCACAAAGACAAATATACATACCATCGATGCTATGCCAGACACAAGGAGAAGACATAAGAAGAACGCGATGCATATAAAAGCATCTAAAAACAATGCGTTTGGAATGCGTGAATGATTACTTCCCGACTACGGGTAACGTAATAGGACAATTAGAACAGCGCGATCTAAAAATGACCGTGACCATTAAGAACAGAACAATCAAGTGATTGATCATGTGATTAAAGTGATCATGTCACCTTACGGGCACCGTACTATTCATAATCAAGTGTTTGTGCAGAAAATTATTAATCCGCATGAATGACAGGGAGGTGCCCGTGTGATTACTTAATTTTTTTCCTGATAATGAATTATCTTGATGTTCCAAGATGGCGGCGCGTCCACACGCAGCGGCTTCTCTCTGTCCCGACAGAACGGTGTTTTCGTGTTTTTTGTCTTGTGAGTCGCAGTGTTTTTGTACGTCGTCATCGCGTCTATCTGTCTTTAAGCGCGCATACAGTCGTGAGTTTCTGCTGCATGTCGGCAGAGCCGCATTTTTTAGAGTTAAACTCCGCGCACGCGGGAACTGCTGCGAGATCTCGAACTGCTCCGGAGGCCTACATCATCACCGACCCCCTCTACTGCATCTCGCCCACAGCGGAGGCGCCACAAGCGGCGTGAGAGGAAGCAGAAGAGGGGTAAGCGCGCGGAGGTATCCAGGCTAGGCTAACGGCTAACCCACACAAGCCATCCATCCCCACCGTCGTACTGGCTAACGTACGCTCTTTGGACAATAAACTGGACTACATCCGATTACTACGTTCAACTCAGAGGACTGTGTAAGAGACTGTTGTGTGTTTGTATTCACGGAAACATGGCTCAGCGACAGCGTTCCGGACTGCGCCATTCAGCTCGACCAGCTGACGTGCTATCGAGCAGACAGAGCTCGCGTCGCGGGAGGAAAAACCCGCGGCGGCGGGCTTTGTGTTTACATCAATGACGCGTGGTGCCGCGATGCTGTTGTGATCTGCAAACACTGCTCACCCCTGGTGGAGTTTATGATTATTAAGTGCCGGCCATTCTATCTGCCGAGTGAATATACTGCCATACTGCTCGTTTCGGTTTACATTCCCCCGAACAACAGCAACAGCAACAGGAACGATGCACTAAATGAAGCTGTACCAGCACATCAGTGAGCAGCAGACAGCACACCCCGATGCTTTTCTCATCATAGCTGGGGATTTCAACCATGCTGACTTAAAGAGTGTGTTTCCTAAAATACACCAACACATTAACTTTCCAACAAGAGGTAAAAACATTTTAGACTTTGTTTACACCACACAGAGAGGAGCTTACAAAGCCCTCCCCCTCCCCCACCTCGGTGCCTCAGACCACATCACTGTCATGCTAATGCCTGCATACAGACCGCTCGTTAAAGTCGCCAAACCAGTTCAGAAACAGATTCAAGTGTGGCCAGAAGGATCGTCTGAGGCTCTTCAGGACTACTTTGATACAACTGACTGGAATATGTTTAAGCAGGCTGCCACTTATAATAACTCCACTGACCTCCAGGAGTACTCGGAGACTGTCACTGCCTACATCACCAAGTTTATTGAGGATGTAACAGTCACAAAAAACCATTACTGTCCGGGCCAACCAGAAGCCGTGGATGACAGGGGAAGTCTACAGACTCCTGGAGACGCGGAACGCTGCCTTCAGAGCTGGAGACGAGGGGGGGCCTGAGAACAGCCAGGGCCAACCTATCCCGCGGCATCAGAGAGGCTAAGAGACAGTACTCCAGGAGGATAGCCCATCAATTCAGCGACAGCAGAGACACTCGGAGCCTGTGGCAGGGGATACAGACCATTACGGACTACAAGCCCCCACAGCGGACCTGTGACAGCAACATCTCTCTGCTGAACGAGCTGAACACCTTCTTCGCTCGCTTTGAGGCAGAAAACAGCTCCACTGCACAGAAGACTCCACCTCCTCCCAGTGACCAGGTGATGATGCTGACGAGTGATGTCATCACATGTCACATGACTTGTGTCAATGCTCGCAAAGCTCCGGGTCCTGACAACATTCCTGGGCGTGTACTGAGAGACTGTGCAGCAGAATCTCACTGATGTCTTCACAGACATTTTCAACATCTCACTTAGTCAAGCTGTTGTTCCCACATGCTTCAAAGCTACCACCATCATTCCAGTCCCGAAGAAGCCATCTCCATCATGCTTCAATGACTACCGTCCTGTTGCACTTACTCCCATCCTCATGAAGTGCTTCGAACGGCTAGTCATGCACCACATCAAGTCTGCCCTCCCCCCCTCCCTGGACCCATTCCAGTTTGCATATCGGTCCAACCGGTCGACCGATGATGCCATCTCAACTACCCTCCACTCAGCACTCACACATCTAGAGGAAAAAAGACTCATACGTCAGAATGCTGTTCATAGGCTTCAGTTCAGAATTCAACACAATCATCCCTCAACAGCTCATTTACAAACTGGTCGAGCTGGGGCTCAACACTTCGCTGTGCAACTGGCTGTTGGACTTTCTGACTGGAAGACCTCAGGCAGTACGTGGGGGCAGCAACACATCCAGCACCATCACACTGAACACTGGGGCCCCCCAAGGATGTGTGCTTGGCCCCCTCCTCTTCACTCTGCTGACCCACGACTGCACACCGTCACACAACTCCAACCTCTTTATTAAGTTTGCGGATGACACGACTGTGGTGGGTCTCATTAGCAACAGAGATGAGACAAACTACAGGAGCGAGGTGAGCCGCCTGGGCCGGGTGGTGCAGTGACAACAATCTCTCTCTGAACGTGGAGAAGACGAAGGAGATTGTTGTGGACTTCAGGAGAGCGCACACTCAGCATGTTCCTCTGACCATCAACGGTGCGACTGTGGAGAGAGTGAGCAGCACCAAGTTCCTGGGTGTGCACATCACAGAGGACCTCTCCTGGACCGACAACACCGCAGCACTGGCCAAGAAATCACAGCAGCGTCTCTACTTCCTCCGCAAACTGAGGAGAGCCAGAGCCCCACCCCCCATCATGTACACCTTCTACAGAGGCACCATCGAGAGCATTCTGACCAGCTGCATCACTGTGTGGTATGGCGCCTGCAACGCGTCCTGCCGGAAGACTCTGCAACGCATAGTGAGAGCAGCTGAGAAGATCATTGGTGTCTCTCTCCCCTCCCTCCAGGACATTTATGGAACCCGTCTCACTCGAAAAGCCCTCTGCATTGCAGGTGATCCCACTCACCCGTCACACAGCTTCTTCAGTCTGCTCCCATCAGGGAGGAGACTGCGGAGTCTCCAGGCCAGGACCAGCAGACTGAAGGACAGCTTCATCCATCAGGCTGTCAGGAAGCTGAACTCGCTCCCGAACTTACCCCCCCGTCCCTCTTCTGCCTCCTCAGGCACCACTGAACTATGAACCCCCCCCCCCCCCCCCCCCCAGGTCCCACATCCCCAGGTCCTTCCACCCCCCCCTCCCTCTAACATACGAATGTCATGCACCAGTCACTTTGTGCAGCAGTGGTCTGCTCACTACCTCATTCACCATGGATCTGACATCATTCTACTCTCCTCATCAGTCAGTTTAATAAAATAACTGCTCTGAGCCCTTTGTCACTTTGTCACTTTTAATCAGACTGAATAAGCTATTTTTTTATGCACTAAAAATCTTTTTATCTGCACTGTTTGTTCACTGGTTTGCACTCTATCTGCCATGTGCCTTGCGCTGCTTTTATTTAACCTTATTTTTATTTTATTTTTTCTATTATGTCTTTTTTACATTCCCTTATTGTATAGTTTTATCTTATATTTTATATTTGATCTAGATTTTTAGGCTCTACTGTTAGTGTTATCTGTATGCACCGGGGGTCTGAGAGTAACGCAATTTCGATTCTCTGTATGTATGTACTGTACATGTGGAAGAATTGGCAATAAAGCAGACTTGACTTGACTTGACTTGAAATTGTTCTATTCTTTTTGTTTATGAATTATATAAGTTAAATATATGCAGAAAGATAAAAATGTCTACTTTTAAACAAACCAATTCAAAACAAATGCTTTTAATCAATGATTTTATAAAATGAAGAAAACACTCTCTCTCTAAAGGCGCGTCCAGTACTGTGGAGATGAGAGTCAGCACTGTGAATTTAATCCTGCAGCCGACAAAAAAAACCTGTTTATTAATAAATAATTAAAATGTATCCTTTTTTTTATAATTATTAGGCTACTTCTGCCTGTCCTTTGTGGCAAACTTAAAGGTTCATTATCGATTATAGATGTTAATTAAACGTGCGATTAGTTGAATTATGACTTGAATGACTACTAGTAACTAGAAAAATCTTATGTGGGGGGCAGCCCTATTAAATGCCCTCTAGACATCTCTGTTAAAGTTTTTAAAGCATTTTATACACGTTGCATAAATTCTGCTTTCAGAACGGTCCATAACGGAGAGATGACACGTCCTTAACACTGATTTTTCCTCTAAAACACAAAAACGAAAATTTTAATAAAATTGATATTTAATGTTTTGTGAATGGTCAACCCTTAGGGTTAGCATATTGTTGCTTCTGGTTTGTGCATTGTAAATCACAGAACATCTATAAATATGTGTTTTCACCCAAAAACTACTGTCCGTAATGCATGTGTATTTCCCAAATCTAAAATATAAAACACGTACATAGACAGATATGTTTCTTATGTCTGGACACTATTTTCAGGGATTCAGAAAAATATAAAGAGTTGGTTCTATATATTGGTAATGAATACATTCTGTGAGAAATTATATTTCAGGTTTTGATTGCGAATGTCATTATGTAAAGCTGGAATTATGAAACTAAAAATGATCAGGCCTACATAAAGTCTAGGGACATTTTCTTATTACTGCAATATATTTTTATATTCGTATTGCCGAAACGACTGCAGCATTGCCGCATACAATTAAAACAGTGCAAAACTGAAAATAGTACAAAGCAGACGCGCATCTCTTTCAGCCAGTTTCTGTCTCTCTTACAGAGGCTCTGCATCTCTCCTGAGAAAAAAGACTGCATATTATATTGCATGTAATACTCTGTATGCCGTTGCAAAAACTGCCAAAGTCAAACCAAACGAAGCATTTATCCTAAAACAGAAACTTTGCCTAAACCTGGTCTGCAAGTTTGGAACTTTCATCAGACACTCTCCATATGAAAGAGCAAGAGATTCACACCTTTATTTAAACCCCCCACTATGAAGATATACAGAACTACCCCAAAACCCCAGGCCCCTCCAGCTGAACTGAATTCAGTCACACTTCAGGTTGTGTAAATGGACATTCTGCAAACTACAGAATACACACATCTATAATAATCATTTTATATATTGCAAACCCGATTCCAAAAAAGTTGGGACACTGTACAAATTGTGAATAAAAAACAGAATGCAATAATGATAAAAGTTTCAAATTTCAATATTTTATTCAGAATACAACAGATTACATATCAATGTTTAAACTAAGAAAATGTATCATTTTAAGGGAAAAAATAAGTTGATTTTAAATTTCATGGCATCAACACATCTCAAAAAAGTTGGGACAAGGCCATGTTTACCACTGTGTGGCATCCCCTCTTCTTTTTATAAAAGTCTGCAAATGTCTGGGGACTGAGGAGACAAGTTGCTCTAGTTTAGGAATAGGAATGTTGTCCCATTCTTGTCTAATACAGGCTTCTAGTTGCTCAGCTGTCTTAGGTCTTCTTTGTCGCATCTTCCTCTTTATGATGCACCAAATGTTTTCTATGAGTGAAAGATCTGGACTGCAGGCTGGCCATTTCAGTACCGGGATCCTTCTTCTACGCAGCCATGATGTTGTAATTGATGCAGTATGTGGTCTGGCGTTGTCATGTTGGAAAATGCAAGGTCTTCCCTGAAAGAGACGACGTCTGGATGGGAGCATATGTTGTTCTAGAACTTGGATATACATTTCAGCATTGATGGTGCCTTTCCAGATGTGTAAGCTGCCCATGCCACACACACTCATGCAACCCCCTACCACCAGAGATGCAGGCTTCTGAACTGAGCGCTGATAACAGCTTGGGTTGTCCTTGTCCTCTTTAGTCCAGATGACATGGCGTCCCAGTTTTCCAAGAAGAACTTCAAATTTTGATTCGTCTGACCACAGAACAGTTTTTCACTTTGTTTCATTTGTTTTTTGAGTGAGATTTTTTCTATGTTTTACTTTTTTGCTTCTGTATATTTTTTAGTTCTCTTGGCCCAGAGAAAATATAGAGTTTTAGCCGGCAACGGCGAATGGCACGGTGGGTTGTGTTCACCGACACATGTTTTTCTGGAGGTATTCCCTGGAGCCCATGTTTTGATTTCCATTACAGTAGCATTCCTGTATGTGCTGCAGTGCCGTCTAAGGGCCCGAAGATCACGGGCAATCCAGTATGGTTTTCCGGCCTTGATCCTTACGCACAGAGATTGTTCAGATTCTCTGAATCTTTGGATGATATTATGCACTGTAGATGATGATAACTTCAAAACTCTTTTGCAATTTTTCTCTGAGAAACTCCTTTCTGATATTGCTGGCGCCTCCACTATTTTTTGAAGAGGTGCTGCCGTGCAGCATGGGGGAGGAATTGGTGATCCTCTGCTCCATCTTGACTTCTGAGAGACACTGCCACCTGAGAGGCTCTTTTTATACCCAATCATGTTGCCCAGTTGACCTAATAAGTTGCAAATTGGTCCTCCAGCTGTTCCTTATATGTACAATTAACTTTTCCGGCCTCTTACTGCTACCTGTCCCCAACTTTTTTGGAATGTGTAGCTCATGAAATCCAAAATGAGCCAATATTTGGCATGACATTTCAAAATGTCCTCACTTTCAACATTGATATCTTATCTATATTCTATTTGTCACGGTTCATAGATCTATGGTGTCATCTTGTTGTCTGTGTGTAGGTTGCGGGGTGTATCACCTGATTGTTTCTGTGTGGGCGTCGCCGCTGATTACTGATCAGCGGCAGCTGCGGCTTATTACCATCTTGCCTATTTAACGCCTTGTCTTTCATCTCATGTTTGTCAGATCGTTGTTGTGGGAGTCTGGTGTTTGTTCGTGTCTCTCGTGTTTGTTGTACCTGCCTCTCGTGTTTTGTTGTACCCTGCGATGTTGTTTACGCCTGGATTTTCTCTTCGCTGTGTCCTGTTTGCCTGTCTGTTCCTGTGGATTATCGTTCTGGAATTCTCGTTCATCACTGTCAGCCACGGTGACTTCACGGACACCACTCACCCACGGACACTATCGCCCCCATCCAAAGTCCCTGTGTACCAATCTCTCCTGCTGCTTATTTGTCTTGTCATTTATGTACGACATCTGACTTTATCTTGGCGTGAAAGCTCTATTAAAAGAGATAATTAACTTGCAATTGCCATCCAGTCTTCTTTTTTCCGTGACACTATTGTGAATAAAAATATAAGTTTATGAGATTTGTAAATTTATTCCATTCATTTTTTTACACACAATTTGTACAGTGTCCCAACTTTTTTGGAAACGTGTTGTATTTTAGTATATATATATATTATATATATAAACACCGCAATCCAGGACGTTTGAAACTCTGTGTTTGCTGAAATCAATGGACTGGGATAACTGACTTAAACCTACTTCCTTTTTCATTGTGTGTTTGCACATGCTGCAGACAAACATGCTCTTCATTCATCGGCCACTTCACAATAATAACAAATAACAGTGTAATCATGCGATAATTCTTGTGTTTAGTCTATAGTGCAAGGAAGCCCATGTTCAAATGCTGATCTTTAATAGGCCTATGAACTGGGACTGCCAGTGAGCATGCTGCTCTTTGATTGCTGCTTTTTGATGAATAGCTTATAGTAAACTGACTTTTCTTTAGCACTGATCATAATAGCACCGTTTATTTTTCAAACCTCACATAAAACATTAATAATGGAATCAAAAACCCAACAGGTTTTTGCTGTCATATATAACTAGACTTTTTAAACATGTTGTTTTCTACTGAACCAAGGCGCTATCATACATTAGATCCCACTCACAGCTTCTTCAGTCTTCTTCAGTCTGCTCCATCAGGGAGGAGACTGCGGAGTCCTCCAGGCCAGGACCCGCAGACTGAAGGACAGCTTCATCCCATCAGGCTGTCAGGAAGCTGAACTCGCTCCCGAACTTACCCCCCCCCCGTCCCCTCTTCTGCCTCAGGCACCACTGAACTATGAAACCCCCCCCCCCCCCCCCCCAGGTCCCACATCCCCAGGTCCTTCCACCCCACCCTCCCCTCTAACATACGAATGTCATGCACCAGTCACTTTGTGCAGCAGTGGTCTGCTCACTACCTCATTCACCATGGATCTGACATCATTCTACCTCCTCATCAGTCAGTTTAATAAAATAACTGCTCTGAGCCCTTTGTCACTTTGTCACTTTTAATCAGACTGAATAAGCTATTTTTTTATGCACTAAAAATCTTTTTATCTGCACTGTTTGTTCACTGGTTTGCACTCTATCTGCCATGTGCCTTGCGCTGCTTTTATTTAACCTTATTTTATTTTATTTTTTCTATTATGTCTTTTTTACATTCCCTTATTGTATAGTTTTTATCTTATATTTTATATTTGATCTAGATTTTTAGGCTCTACTGTTAGTGTTATCTGTATGCACCGGGGGTCTGAGAGTAACGCAATTTCGTATGTACTGTACATGTGGAAGAATTGACAATAAAGCAGACTTGACTTGACTTGACTTGATGTTATGTGATATAGGTGTAAATTAGTTTAATGAGAAATATATATACAGAAAGCTAAAAATGTCTACTTTTAAACAAACCAATTCAAAACAAAAGCAAACACTCCCTGATTATATAAAATGAAGATTGCATTTCTCTCTAAAGGCGCGTCCAGTACTGTGGAGATGAGAGTCAGCACTGTGAATTTAATCCTGCAGCCGACAAAAAAAACCTGTTTATTAATAAATAATTAAAATGTATCCTTTTTTTTTTATAATTATTAGGCTACTTCTGCCTGTCCTTTGTGGCAAACTTAAAAGGTTCATTATCGATTATAGATGTTAATTAAACGTGCGATTATTTGAATTATGACTTGAATGACTACTAGTAACTAGAAAAGGTCTTATGTGGGGGGCAGCCCTATTAAATGCCCTCTAGACCATCTCTGTTTAAAGTTTTTAAAGCATTTTATACACGTTGCATAAATTCTGCTTTCAGACGGTCCATAACGGAGAGATGACACGTCCTTAACACTGATTTTTCCTCTAAAACACAAAAACGAAAATTTTAATAAAATTGATATTTAATGTTTTGTGAATGGTCAACCCTTAGGGTTAGCATATTGTTGCTTCTGGTTTGTGCATTGTAAATCACAGAACATCTATAAATATGTGTTTTCACCCAAAAACTACTGTCCGTAATGCATGTGTATTTCCCAAATCTAAAATATAAAAACACGTACATAGACAGATATGTTTCTTATGTCTGGACACTATTTTTCAGGGATTCAGAAAAATATAAAGAGTTGGTTCTATATATTGGTAATGAATACATTCTGTGAGAAATTATATTTCAGGTTTTGATTGCGAATGTCATTATGTAAAGCTGGAATTATGAAACTAAAAATGATCAGGCCCTACATAAAGTCTAGGGACATTTTCTTATTACTGCAATATATTTTTATATTCGTATTGCCGAAACGACTGCAGCATTGCCGCATACAATTAAAACAGTGCAAAACTGAAAATAGTACAAAGCAGACGCGCATCTCTTTCAGCCAGTTTCTGTCTCTCTTACAGAGGCTCTGCATCTCTCCTGAGAAAAAAAGACTGCATATTATATTGCATGTAATACTCTGTATGCCGTTGCAAAAAACTGCCAAAGTCAAAACCAAACGAAGCATTTATCCTAAAACAGAAACTTTGCCTAAACCTGGTCTGCAAGTTTGGAACTTTCATCAGACATTCTCCATATGAAAGAGCAAGAGATTCACACCTTTATTTAAACCCCCCACTATGAAGATATACAGAACTACCCCAAAACCCCAGGCCCCTCCAGCTGAACTGAATTCAGTCACACTTCAGGTTGTGTAAATGGACATTCTGCAAACTACAGAATACACACATCTATATTAATCATTTTATATATTGCAAACCCGATTCCAAAAAAGTTGGGACACTGTACAAATTGTGAATAAAAACAGAATGCAATAATGATAAAGTTTCAAATTTCAATATTTTATTCAGAATACAACAGATTACATATCAAATGTTTAAACTGAGAAAATGTATCATTTTAAGGGAAAAATAAGTTGATTTTAAATTTCATGGCATCAACACATCTCAAAAAAGTTGGGACAAGGCCATGTTTTACCACTGTGTGGCATCCCCTCTTCTTTTTATAACAGTCTGCAAATGGTCTGGGGACTGAGGAGACAAGTTGCTCAAGTTTAGGAATAGGAATGTTGTCCCATTCTTGTCTAATACAGGCTTCTAGTTGCTCAGCTGTCTTAGGTCTTCTTTGTTGCATCTTCCACTTTATGATGCACCAAATGTTTTCTATGAGTGAAAGATCTGGACTGCAGGCTGGCCATTTCAGTACCGGATCCTTCTTCTACACAGCCATGATGTTGTAATTGATGCAGTATGTGGTCTGGCGTTGTCATGTTGGAAAATGCAAGGTCTTCCCTGAAAGAGACGACGTCTTGATGGGAGCATATGTTGTTCTAGAACTTGGATATACATTTCAGCATTGATGGTGCATTTCCAGATGTGTAAGCTGCCCATGCCACACACACTCTTGCAACCACATACCATCAGAGATGCAGGCTTCTGAACTGAGCGCTGATAACAGCTTGGGTTGTCCTTGTCCTCTTTAGTCCGGATGACATGGCGTCCCAGTTTTTTCCAAAAAGAACTTCAAATTTTGATTCGTCTGACCACAGAACAGTTTTTCACTTTGCCACAGTTCATTTTAAATGAGGCTTGGCCCAGAGAAAACACCTGTGCTTCTGGATCATGTTTAGATACGTCTTCTTTTTTGACCTATAGAGTTTTAGCCGGCAACGGCGAGTGGCACGGTGGATTGTGTTCACCGACAATGTTTTCTTGATGTATTCCTGAGCCCATGTTGTGATTTCCATTACAGTAGCATTCCTGTATGTGATGCAGTGCCGTCTAAGGCCCGAAGATCACGGGCATCCAGTACGGTATTTTTCCGGCCTTGATCCTTACGCACAGAGATTGTTCCAGATTCTCTGAATCTTTGGATGATATTATGCACTGTAGATGATGATAACTTCAAACTCTTTCCAATTTTTCTCTGAGAAACTCCTTTCTGATATTGCTTCACTATTTTTGGCCGCAGCATTGGGGGAATTGGTGATCCTCTGCTCATCTTGACTTCTGAGAGACACTGCCACTCTGAGAGGCTCTTTTTATACCCAATCATGTCGCCAGTTGACCTAAAAAGTTGCAAATTGGTCCTCCAGCTGTTCCTTATATGTACAATTAACTTTTCCGGCCTCTTATTGCTACCTGTCCCAACTTTTTTGGAATGTGTAGCTCATGAAATCCAAAATGAGCCAATATTTGGCATGACATTTCAAAATGTCTCACTTTCAACATTTGATATCTTATCTATATTCTATTTGTCACGGTTCATAGATCTATGGTGTCATCTTGTTGTCTGTGTGTAGGTTGCGGGGTGTATCACCTGATTGTTCTGTGTGGGCGTCGCCGCTGATTACTGATCAGCGGCAGCTGCGGCTTATTACATCTTGCCTATTTAACGCCTTGTCTTTCATCTCATGTTTGTCAGATCGTTGTTTGGAGTCCTGGTGTTTGTTCGTGTCTCTCGTGTTTGTTGTACCTGCCTCTCGTGTTTGTTGTACCTGCTCTGGATTTCTCTTCGCTGTTTCCTGTTGCCTGTCTGTTCCTGTGGATTATCGTTCTGGAATTCCTCGTTCATCACTTCAGCCACGTTGACTTCACGGACACCACTCACCACGGACACTATCGCCCATCAAAGTCCCTGTGTTACCATCTCTCCTGCTGCTTATTTGTCTTGTCATTTCATGTACGTACATCTGACTTTATCTGGCGTGAAGCTCTATTAAAAGAGATAATTAACTTGCAATTGCATCCAGTCTTCTTTTCCGTGACACTATTGTGAATAAAATATAAGCTTATGAGATTTGTAAATTATTCCATTCCTTTTTTACACACAATTTGTACAGTGTCCCAACTTTTTTGGAAACGTGTTTGTATTTTAGTATATATATATATATATATATAAACACCGCAATCCAGGATTTGAACCTCTGTGTTGCTGAAATCACTGGACTATGGATTAACTTGATAAACCTACTTCCTTTTTCATTGTGTGTTTGCACATGCTAGACAAACATGCTCTTCATTCATCTCACTTCACAATAATAAAAATAACAGTGTAATCATGCAGATAATTCTTGTGTTTATTATAGTGCAAGGAAGCCATGTTCAAATGCTGATCTTATATAGGCCTATGAACTGGACTGCCAGTGAGCATGCTGCTCTTTGATGCTGCTTTTGATGAATAGCTTATAGTAAAACTGACTTTTAGCACTGATCATAATAGCACCGTTTATTTTTCAACCTCACATAAAAATTAATAATGGAACAAAAACACATTTTTGCTGTTATAATAACTACGACTTTTTAAAAGTTGTTTTCTATGAACCAAAGCGCTATCATACATTATTAACGTCTTACTGTCATTATTAGCCCTTCATGGATTCAGTCTTACATGTATTATGTAGCTTATAGTGAATATAAACCATCAGTTTCGGACATGGCAAAGCTAAACTGCACCTGCTTTTAGAGCCTTGCATTTCAGCCCGAGCTCGACATGTTCATGCAGACAGAGACGGCAGAAAGTGATCAGGTTTGTTTTCTTTATTTTACAAAAGCACAACGTTCTGTTAATATCGTGTGTGCACACAAAAATAAGGGTACACTATTTACAGTTTCGAACGACGTATTAGTCTTATCTGTATGAGCAAAAGTGATGGCATACTTCAAGTTGTTTCCACTGTTATGAAGAACAGAATGAAGTGATCAAGCTTTAAGTTTATTATATCTATAGATTTTATTTTAGGCAAGTCGTGATGATTTCAAATGTGATCAACTCAGCTGTCTGCTGCTATCTGCTTGGTCGTCACAAAAACAACAACAACAACGACAACAAAAAACTTGAATTTAACAAACAAAAATGTTCCAAACCTTTTTTTTTAATTAATTAATAATGAAACAATAAGAAATGTAAATTTGCAATTAAAAACAAAACTGAACTATTTTAATGGCTGCTACAGCAGCTGTGTAATTAGGAAGCAAGAGAGAGAGAAAAGACATGGGCTCCAGTTGGACTCAGGCTGAGGATACTGGTAAACTTTGTGCCAAGGGCCAGCTATATGGCTTAGATTTGAGGCCCGTGCAGGGCTCTGCCTGAAACAGATGTTGTGAATCAGGAGTTGTTTTCTAATTAAATTACAAAATTGTTAAGTTGTAATGTTGCATTAAGTTTAAAAAAAATGGTTTAATTATTATTTAAAAAAATAAGTGATAAAAAGTGATCAATTTCTTAATTCAGGGACATAATTTTCAGCATGTCATGGGCTCTGTACACAGGAATAAATGTAAAAAAAAAGGCCAGGGGCCGGTTGCATAAACATAGTCATTATCTTAAGAGTGTGTCTAAGAAATAGTCTGACTAACTAAAGTCACTGAAGAAAGACCATTGCATAAAATAAGCTCACACCTATCTTTAAGACAGTCTAAATCGCAGTGATTTGTGGGAAAAATAAGACGCTAAACAACTTAAACAAAATGGCCGACAGTACGCGCTCGTCACAGTTTTCCTTTGCGGAAAATATTTGTATATTAGAGGAATACAATGCTGCTAAATCGACTTTAATGAACAAATTTAACGATTACAACGGCAATAGCAAAAAACACAAAGCTTGGACAACAATTACGGAAAGAGTTAACAGTGTCAACCCATCTGTAAACCGATCCGTCAAAGATGTTCAAAAACGGTTTAAAAATATGGTTCAAGAGGCAAAAAAGGAAATTTTTAAGCGAAAAAACCCAGCAATGGGGGGAGGACCATCTCCTAAATTGAAAAGGACAATGGAAATGATCATTGAAATATACGGAGACGAATCTCCGATGTTTTGGGGAATCCCCGGGGGGAGGGAGAGCGGAGTATCCGGGGCGGACGTTACCCACAGCGGTGGAAGATACACAGTCTCATACCGCTGTCACATCAACCCCGCTTGGACAGTCTCGTGAGTAATAATGTTTTTGATGGTGATTGGTTTTGCTTCATTTTAAACACTGTAGGTTACTGCTCTGTTTTAGATTGAGTAACACTTATTATCTTCTAGTTGACTGCGAGGTGACACTGACATTGGTCTCTCAAAATGACGAAGCTCCTGTTACAAGCCAGGATGACCAAACAACACAAAGTGAAGGTAAGCTATGCTTTCAATCTTTCAGCCCTCTACTATTCCTCACAACGTTTTTAGTTTAAAACAGATTAACAGTGTTTAAGTAAGCAATAACGTACAAGCGGCTGTGCTGTAGCCTATAGAGATCGCTAAGACATGTGACCAACTGGGCGGCAACGTCATCAGAACGCAAAGAATTATGGGTATGTTTGGCCAGTTTACCTGGGCTGGCATAGCAGGCTAGTGTTCTGGCATGAAAATAATGAAAAATTAGCGTGAAAAACAGAATATAATCGTACAAAATGCAGCGGACTAAAAAAAACATTGTCGGACCATACCGCCTAAAACTAAATCCTAATGCAAAGATGAGATATGACGAGGAAAAAAAAAAAGGGAATCAAAGGACTGGATCCTTACGAGCAGAGCGACTGGTCAAGGGACGTCAAACTGTTGCCCAACTTCCAGCACCCATATATTTACAACTACGCGATACTAAGTGTTAGTGCATACACACACGAAGTTTTCTATGGACTTTTTATAATGTAAATGTATTCATTTAAATGTATTTACATGTTTAAATATGTAAAGAAACTGAAATTAAGTTGGATTGTTACTACTATTTAAGTTATGTACTTGTGTTTGCAACCAAAGAACACTGATTTTGCACAATTATTCCTTAATACAGATAAAGGAGGCAGAATTTCATTCAGTCTTTGTGTATTTTATTTACAGACATGGCTAAAAATCATTACATGTGAGAAGAGACATTACAAAATCTTTTGGAAAACAATAAACATTTACATATTAGATGTGAGCATGGTATATAATTCTCCAAAAGGGCTTGAACCGGTCTGTGTTCGTAGCTTTGACCTCAGTATGGCCGAGGTACAGAGAAGGGGTCCAGTCAGGATCACATTCCAACATTTCATAGGCAGGATTGCCTGCAAACACAGTCACCAAATAAATTGCTATGTAGCCTAGATGTACAACTGATTAACGTTACGTAACTTAAGCTCATCTTCTAGCCATTTCATGCTACTTAACAGTTAACATTGGCCTAACGTCAAATCTAATGGTCTGGTTGAGTCAAACAAAACACACTGGTTATTTGCCCACAACATAACATTTACAGAGAGTAATTGTAACTTACCTTTGTGAAAATGTTTTGAACACACCATCGTGTGGAGTGTTATCGAAGGTAATCTTTGGCTCCTTACTGCTGCTAACGTTATCCATGCCATTCGTCAACTTTTTGTCACATCTGAAACATGGCTTGTACTATTATTTTTCCACGCTGGAAAACGATAAAAGGATATTCCGTTCTTAAGCTTTACGCCACTTCTATCGTGAGAACGACTATTCCAGTTTATAACAGCGTTCTTCCCTCCATGCATAGAAGTCTGGCGCGTTATGTTTGTGCCGCGGTTTCCCAAAATGCTTTGCGTTCACCGCTGGGAATACGTCATGATGACGACACATTAGCAATCTCTATAGTGAGTCACGGCTGAAGGCACGACGCGAAGCGGACTTATTCAAGATACAGCACTAGCATCGAGTATGCTACTTTATTGCTTAAAACGGTTACGACAAAATACAAATATTATAAAATACAATAAGTGGACACAGGTTAGGGGTAATCACGTGCTGTGCAATCACTAGGCTAGTTGCTGCAGGACAGTGTTTTCAGATTATATATAATCAGACTACTTTTGTCAATAAAGACCATTTAACCTGTTTAATGTTTCACAAATTTTTTGTGTGTTCACATAGCCTGTGACACACAAAAAAACTAGAAGTCTATGCAGTGTCCCCGTTTACATAGCTAAGTAATTGTTTTGTGATCATTCCCTTTAAATAGATTCCATAAATAGATTCCATAATGGTTTGCCAGCTGATGATGATAACAATAGCCTAATAATAATAATAATAAAAAGAAAGAAAGAATGATAATAATAATAATAATAATACAAATTAAAAAGTTATGTAGGCTACTAGCTATTTTTTGTTATGTTTTTGGGCAACAGAATTTTTACAAACTGTTACAATAGATAATTTGATTTGATCTTTGAAGTAGCCTATTAGATAGAGATTTTTGATCACTGTGGTTGGTTACAAAGACGTTACTATTCTGAAAATAATAACGAGATACAAACCTGTAAATATTCAATCGACTTTTCTTAAATTCAAAACAAAATATAAATGCATTCGTAATTTCCATTTCTGAATAGTTGCTATATGGTCACGCAGGTTTGCGCATTAAACCCATGGCCCCGAAAAATATAGCCTATCAACAATTATGTTGTTTCCCCGAACATGACCCCTATCTGCCAACTTTTTGAACATTTGGTCATTTATTTATTTATTATTATTATTATTAGGCTATTATAATTATTTAGATAACGCATAGGCCTAAATATAAATGATCAGAAACAAATCGCTTCAACACGTCGAGTTGTTTTTGATTCGGTGTACCAAACCAGTGGATTGAACTCACTCATTAAGACAGTGACTTTCTGCCACCTGGTGTCTGTTTTAGTTTCATATTAAACGTAGGCTATCACTTCATTGATTCCATCATGTCATATTTATGTCCTTCAAAATGTAGGCCTAAGACACTTCATAATATTTGTATGCACTTGTAGGCTAATTGCTGTGTAAATGCATTAAGATCTCTTCTGTATTGATGGCTCTGATGAAGATCTGGTTGGATTTTAGTGGTAGGCTAACTGCCCTATAGGCTACAGTCTTATCCTCTAACTGAATTTATCGATGTGGATTAACGTGACGTTCATACATTTAATAAGGCTGTTGCTGTCAGTATTGTTTTTGGAAATTAGGCTACATTCAAATGCAATGGTCTTGTTTCAAAAGCATTGGTCAATATGCTTGCGTTGACTTCACTGTAGCCTGTGTGCCCTGCTTCCTTTCCCTGAGTTTTAACCGAAAAATGGAAAATATCAAGCGCTTCCGTTTCAGAGTCCATGTTTCATGTTTGTTAGCCCAGGACATTTTACAAATCCAGACCAAACGATGTTCTACGACCATGTCCGGAATAAAGACGAGCATATCCATGTCACACAGTAAGATTTTAAACATATACCTCGCAGTCACAGACCGTATCAACGTCAGTGGTACTTATTGTATTTCGCCACAGGGTGTCACTGTGGCCTCAACCCTTCGCCTTCGCTTACTCTGAGCTCGATTGCTATGTCTGAGGTAAACCACGCCCTCCTCATTACCATACGCAGGAAGAAATGTAGGAAGAAATAAATGAATAAATAAATAAATGTAGAAATACATAAATGTAGGAATAAATAAATGTAAAAATAAATAAATGTAGAAATAAATAAATGTATAAATGAATAAATGTATAAATAAATAAAAGAATAAATAAATAAATATGGGAAAAAATAAATATATACATAAATAAGGAAATAAATGTATAAATAATTATTTATTTTCGTTTTTTTGCTTTTCTATGTATATTTATTTATATATATTTATTTATTTTTTATTTTTTACATTTATTTGTATATTTATTTATGTATTTATTTATGTTTCATTTTGGCAGACGTGGCATTCCATACATGCCCCCCAAGCACCCCCCCATATTCACACTGAATAACTTTGGTAACTTTAACATAAACGTAACATATTTTACGTAACACGTAACATTATTTACATAAGAAATGCACGGATCCGTTATACTGATAAAAATTTGATATTTTCTTTATTGTTTACATTCACTTAAAACAACCGGCTGTGCTTACAAGGATACTTGTCAAGACAACCATTGGTATTCATCTGCTGTCGCGCGCGGTGCGCATAGAAACGCTTTATCACAGCGAAACTAATTGTGTGGTGCCTGCAGTCTGTTTTATAATAACTTTCAAATGAATTTTGTGTAGGTTGATCAGGATGACTGTCACCTGTTTGTGAAGTATACAATGCGTTGGTTTAACTGATGTTTTAAATCTCATTTAAGTTTTTAACAAGTTATTATAAATTCTTAATGTTTTTGATAATGGCTGATGCCATGTTAGATTGTTTGACCAATCTGAATCCTGTTATAAATAGTTGCAGCTGTACCTGACTATTGCTATAATGACAGCTCCACTATTAATTCTTTTGCTTGTATTTGTACAACATTATTGGACTCACCTATCAGGAGTGATCCGATGCTGGATTTTTTGGACCCGCTCACGTCTCTGCAGCAGTCAGTGAACACCTTGAGCAAATCCTCCATACAGTTTTCTTCATGCTTGGCCTGCCACTGATGGGTCATCTGTTCACCTTCAACAGGTACAGTATGACATCATATTTTGGCATTACCTGTACTCTCAATCTAGCTTCCACTGCCCTATCCCATAACTTCATTGTTGTCAAGATTAGACAGATTCAGCACCTCCCTGCACGAGCGATCGTTTATGTAAACCTAAGTGCTGTAAACCAAATATGTATATATAGAATCGTCATATTTAACTCATAAATGTGATTGTGAGATATTTCTGCCTGATTCAAATGTTAGTTATGTCCAGTGGTGGTCAGTAACGGACTAGCTTTACTGTACTTAAGTACATTTTTCAAGTATCTGTACTTTACTGGAGTAGTTTTATTTTTAGTGACTTTTACTTTTGCTTCACTACATTCAAAAGCATAAGATCGTACTTTTTACTTAACTACATTTCATAAAACACATCGTTACTCCTTATAATAGGCTATATCACGTGCTCCGAGACGCAGAAGCGGTGTCTGATTCATGAACGAACTGATTCTTTTCAATGAAGCTTTTAAATCGGTTCACAGATCGCACCAAACGATTCATTCACGAATCAGAATGATCCGATTTCAGCTGTTCTCGAGTCGACGACTCACTGATTCAAATGAACCGTTTAGTGCGAGTCTCCAGTGAACTGAATTCACAAGTAAGAACCGGGAGATCTTGTGAGCGCGCGCGTGACTGATGCTGCTAAAAGTAAGTTACTAATGTCGAATTTTAGGATTAATTATTGTAACTGAAAACCATATTTAGGTAAAAACTGCGATTTGTTTGTGAACTAAATCTGCTGTAAAGGGTGAAATATTTAAGCCCACTGAAATGCTTGAATGCAAACACATCAGCATCTGTGCCTCTAAGGTCAAAAAAACAAAACATTAAATTAACACAGATTAAATAAAATAACTAATGCATGTTCAAATTCCCTGCTGCCATAACATTAACAGTTCTATTAAAATGCTACGCATTTAGCCCTATGTGACATCTGTTTTTATATTGTTTATCAACAGTATAAATGTTTATTTTGTTAGAATTAACTAGCTGAGTAGACAGATATGAATGTTTATTCATAACCATACTGAAAATAAGTATATTGTTAGCTGATGCTAACTGTCTAGCTAACAAGCTTGCTGGTGCTAAGTTGAGGTAATTTTTAAAAATAAAGTCCAAATATTTTTATTCAGCCACCTAGATAGATTACATCTGGGGGAAAAGAAAGGCTGTGATGTTCAGAAGATGGTAACGACAGTAATTATCAGATTGAGAAGTGATGTCCTCTGGGGGCATTTGGCCAGGAGTGTTTACACCATAGACAAGGTCTGAGAAGAAAAAAATCATTATGAAAATATAATTATATTTTCCTTAAAATGTTCTTCCTAACTTCAGGCCTTATTCTCATGTCATATATAACTGTGATGTTCTGCAAAACAACTAATTTTAAAACGTCTCTGGGGTATATTTGTAGCAATAGACAACAATACATTGTATGTGTCAAATGATACATTTTTCTCTTATGCCAAAAATCATTAGAATATTAAGTAAAGATCATGTTCCATGAAGATATTTAGTAAATTTGCTACCGTAAATATATCAAAACTTAATGTTTGATTAGTAATATGCATTGCTAAGAACTTAATTTGGAAAACTTTAAAGGTGATTTTCTCAGTGTCTTGATTTTTTTGCACCCTTAGATTCCAGATTTTCAAATAGTTGTTTCTCAGCCAAATATCATCCATTCCTAACAGCTTATTTATTCATCTTTCGGATGATGCATAAATCTCAATTTCGAAAAACTGACCCTTATGACTGGTTTTGTGGTCCAGGGTCACAGATCTGTTTTCTCTCAGGTACATCACAGTGTAAGCTTCATAGTGACCATTACTACATCACTCTCGTCAGCGTAGTCCATATCAACAACAAAAATATGTTTTGACTTCATATAGTGGTTATTTTGAGAAAATTCCAGGTATTTTGAGCGGTAGGATTAAAAAAAAAAATGTGCTAATATGAAATTAAATTAAGCAGCCTATATAAAATTGCTAAATAAATCTATCTATCAGTACTTTTTTACTTAAGTACAAAAAAAAAATAGAGTACTTTTGTACTTTCACTCGAGTAAAATTGAAAAAAGGAGTACTTTTACTTTTACTGGAGTATTATTTTTACTTTTACTCAAGTACTTGATTTGTGTACTTCGACCACCACTGTTCAAAAGTTTTGAGTCCAAGTCAAGACCGAGTCCAAATGAGAGAAAAAAAGGATCCTCTTCAAGACCACATACTTAACTATTGATAATGTATGTGATGCGAGAGACAGCATATCTCCTATTCTAAGAAAATAATTTGACATTATTTGTAATGATCAAAAAGCATGTGCAAAGTAATAACTCTGTAGGACAGGGGTCTCCAAACTAGATCCTGGAGGGCCAATGCCCTGCAGAGTTTAGCTCCGACTGGCCTTAACACTATCTGGATGTTTCTACTGTGTCTAGTAAGAGCTTGATTAGCTGGTTCAAGTGTGTTTAATTAGGGTTGGAGCTAAACTCTAAAGGACACCGGCCCTCTAGGACCGAGTTTGGAGCTGTAGGGTCAAATTATTTTTATGTACTTTATTTACATTTAATTTACTTCATAAGGCTGCTGTTTGCTGACATTACTGTGTGTCTGTGGTCAAAAATTAAAATGACTGATGCCTTGGCGCAGCACACACACATGCAAAGCTTGGGATATGATGCATGTGCGCGGTTAAAGCTAGAAGGCATACGTTTGGCGCCACTGGGCATGTACACATAAATACAGCCTAATCTGTCACACTGTACAACATTAATTAGTATTTCATTATTGTAAAGGGTAAGTTTAAGGCTATGTAGGTGTAGATGCTAATAAAACACAATCTAACAGGTAGAAAATTAAATTAGAAACATCTAAACTTTTCAGAACACAGCAAGTGCATCGCTGGTCATGTGACAAGAATCAACGAATCAGCTTCATCCTTTCCTGTAACAAAATTGATAACTAAGCCAAGAAGGAGAAACAGCTGATAATAGTTGTACAAGGATAGCCATTTTTTAAATGAACTTATTAGCAGAGCTACTGCAAGGGATTTTTAGTGCTGGAAATCCATTTATTTTTTGCTGAAACTTCTGCGTCTTCATGGAGAGCAGGTCATGGTTGCTTAGCAACAGCAGACGCCACTGGAGCTACAGAGTGCTTTGGAAAAAAGGAGAAAACAGCGCGCCTAGCGTTTTCCACACATTTTCAGGTGTGACATGCAAATGTGGTTTTGTTTTGAAGGAGAAAAAAAGCATATTGCTGGACTCGGTCGAGACCAACGAGAACATTTGGCGAGTCCAATGACCAAGTCCGAGACAAGTCTGATTGCAAACACCAACGAGTCTGAGACAAGTCCGAGACGATAGAAAAATGTTTCGAGACCGGACTCGAGTACTACAGCCCTACTTTCTACTGCCAATAAATCCACAACATGCTGCTGTGAGCATGTAAGAAATACTGCTGCTGAAAATATGACACATGAAATAAATATAGTATACATGAATCACCTTGTGGCAGATCTATACAGGTGGAGCTGGGGAAGGTGGAGGGTTTCTGAAGCAAGCTGCAACTGCTGGGGTAAGCCCTGGTCATATATCTGAATGCTGAGCAGCAAGCTCATTGGCTTCCAATACAAGAGAGAACCAATCAGCTGTGCCATGTGATGATGATGTCATTAGGTCAGATTGAGTTAGACCTATCGGACTGTGCCATCTAGAGTTTCATGCCAGAACTCTGTATTTATTTTAGGTTTTCAATACACTTTATTCTGTACGACTTAGTGTATACGCTTTTTTCCTCATGGGAACCAAATAAATGTCCCCACAAGATCAAAGTTTACTGTTCTTACTATACCTGTGGGGACATTTGGACCCCATAATGCAGGGAATGCCAGTAAACACACACACACACACACACACACACACACACACACACACACACACACACACACACATTGTAATGGCAAAATCAAGATAATTTATCACTGTTTCTACCTAATCAACAAAGCTGAGTTCTAACACTTTATTTCTTCTTCCTTCCATTATGTCCTTTCTCCATCTCTCCTTTGTTTGTTTATTTTATTTATAAAGCACAGTTTAATACAACAGCAGTTGCCCAAAGTGCTGTACAATAAACTTCAATCTAATACCAATAATACATGACAAATAATACAAAAATAACATACATACACAATTAGTCCAAGTTTAAAATAAAACATCCATCCAGACCTAATCGAGATTAAAAGCACGGGATAATAAATGAGATTTTAATTGAGCTTTAAAAATAGATATTGATGAAGCCATTCTGATATGCAGAGGTAATATGTTCCAAAGTTTAGGTGCAGCAACTGAGAAAGCCCGATCACCCCTAAGTTTCAGTCTGGATCTGGGAATTGTTAAGAGCAGTTGATCAGAGGACCTAAGAGATCTAGCAGATGTGTGCCGTTTTAATAAGCCAGCAAGATATGTTGGAGCTAGGCCATTTAGTGATTTAAAAACAAATAATAAAAGTTTGTATTCGATTCTGAAACGTACCGGCAACCACTCAAGCGACAATAAAATTGGTGTAATATGCTCATGCTTGCGTGTACTTGTCAGTGGTCTAGCGGCCGCGTTCTGGACTGCCTGCAAACACAGCAGTGCTTTCTGACTGACTCCTACATAAAGAGAGTTACAATAGTCAAGCCGTGAAAAAATGAAGGCATGAATGACTTTCTTGAGATCATTTAATAGTAGAAAGAATATTTTTTTTTTTCGAAAGTCTCAGATGAAAAAGCTGGATTTGACAACAGCGTTTATTTGTTTATCAAATTTAAAAGTTTTGTCAAATAATACACCCAGATTCCTCACAACTGCCTTATTATATGGAGCCAGTGGACCAAGATTGAGGTTAGGAGGCACAAAATTATCGGATGGCCCAAGCAAGATGATCTCTTTTTTTTATCATTAAGTTTTAAAAAAAAAATTAGGGACATCAAGCTTTTTATGTCATTCAGACAGGCTAGGAGGGGAGTTAAAGCACTCTTATTATTTTGTTGCAGTGGTAGATAAATTTGTGTATCGTCAGCATAGCAATGAAAGTAGACACCATGCTTCTTGAAAATAGATCTCAAAGGAAGCATGTATAATGAAAACAAGAGAGGAGCAAGAATGGACCCTTGAGGAACCCCATAAGTTAGTGGAGTTGGAGTTGAGAAAAATTCACCCAGATTAACTGCAAAGCTTCTGTTAGATAAGTAAGACTTAACCCACTGAAGGGCAACTCCTCGAAAGCCAACATAATGCTCCAGACGAGAAACCAAGATACTATGATCTATGGTATCAAATGCCGCACTAATATCTAATAATACCAAGATTGCTGAGGCTCCAGAATCAACGCTTAATAAAATATCATTATATACTTTTAAAAGCGCTGTTTATTTAAACACTTTTTTGGAGATTTGTAACATTTAACAAAAAAAAGAAAAAGAAAAAAAAATCACACAAAAATATTAATTGTATTTAAATTCTCATCACTGATTTTATTTGCACTCAATTTTGTGCATTCCGCTAATATATTACATGGCTGATAATTGTTTTATAAAAGAAGGAAGAGTGGTTAATATTTTTTTTTGGGGGGAAACAAATTTTTTATATCTGTGTGTTTTTTCAGATTTGATGGTGAACATTTGAAGCCAGACATTTACCGGATGAAAGTCATAACTGAAGTAGAAATGTGTGTGTTTGATGCATGAAAACAATGATCATTAGTTCTCATGTCAGGCACACACGTTTGAGCTTCTGTTTGCCATATTTAATGTGCATAAGATAAAATAAAAATATAATGTACTTTTCAAGATGAAATTAAATTGTAAGAAGAAAATAATATTTAAGTACAGTAATCAAGTAAAATTACTCAAGTATTTTTCACCTCTGCTTTCACTTTTATACTCCCTGAGAGTCATGTTATTAGACAAACATTTTTAAGAACTTTTCATCAGAACACGTTTTAAATACTTTAAGCATTAAAAATGTATAAATAACAAATCATTTTTTGTTGAGAAATATTAATCTACAACAATATTGAAATGTTTGGAATTGGTTTGATTTTTATTACTTATATTTGCGGCTGAAGTTATGAAAGCTTACTTGGTGATATGTAGCCTTCTTACACTAAATTAGGAGCAATTATTTTTATTATTAATTAATTTTGAGTACATATTTATTGTGTTTATGGTAGAGGGTCAGTAAATTTGTAGGATGAGCATTTAGAAACAAGTATTAGCAATTTTTTTTACAGAAAATATACCACATTATATCATGGGGACTCAAATGGCACTGAATGCTAGGAATGACCCGTTCAGGTTATCACTGAGCTCAGTTATACGCTCATTTGGTTTTTTAACTATACAGTATAATTTCATACCAAAAAAATGAACACAGAATTGTGAATTTGTATGAAAAACTTTATTTGATAATAAAAATAGCATTCACAGACTTCTTTTTGATAGCTACATATACATTGTGATCCATCCAAACAAGAAAAAAAGCTTTACTGTGTAAGTCCACGTCTACTTGAACTTAGACTAATGTTATGTGTAATTTTATGAGTCAAATAACGCTATGGACAATGCAGAATTTATATATTTATATTTATATATATATATGCATAGTTTCATAAAAAAAAAAAAAAAAAAAACCTTTGACCATATACATGTACTGCTTTTATCAACACAGAAAAAAGCATTTAAAATCCATAGAACTTTTCAGAGACCACAGACAGTATACAAGATCTCTAGAAAAAAAGCAGGCTATCCATCACAACAGATAATCAACCCCCTTCCCATCCGTCCTGGAGAGAGGGGAAATACAACTTTACATACGCCTGATTCTGAGCACACACGTTACTCACAGTTCCAGTGAGCGGAGTAGAAACATATCCGCATCTTCTTTTAGGTGGACATCTTTCCTAAATTTTTTTTGGACAGAGAAAAGGCAATAGCATCCTTACCTACACAGGTTTGAAGTACACACAGTAATAAAGTTTGTACAAAAGACAGCAGCTGATACGTTCATTTTGATACAGTACTATTCAGATGACACTGAAGGAATTCCCTGTTCTCGGTCCTGTCAAAATGCACAGAACAGCTGTGTTCCCAAACAAACACGTATTGCGTCTGCATATCACCGAAGCTCAGTGGCTCTCGAGAGCGGGACGGAAAACGAGTGGAGGCTCAGATTGGCAGATTGCGCCAGGTGCCGTTTTCACGGTGTCTTTTGGATCGGATCTGGCGACCTGGATCTTCCGTGCTGCAACTACATTCAGCTCAAAATGTGTGCTGCGTCGATGTGTCATTTATTTTCACAAGCTTGTTAAGGGATTCCATTCATTCAGAGCATTTCAATCGCCTTTGGTACTTGACTTTATGGAGGTAAATGTGTCTGCATAAGAGACAATTCAAAATACTTCAGACCTTTGCTTCAAATCCCTCAATTAGAACAGCCTCTCACATTTCATATATCCAGTGTTTTTTTCATAGTAATGTATTAGCTATGTTCCTGTAGCTCAACTGGCCTGTGGTTTGTTTCCAAAGGAACACACTGATATACAGGCTGAATGCACTTTTTAAAAAGCATCCGATTCATTCCTAAATTAACTTGCTTTAAGCTAAAGTTGGGTCAAGTTTTCTCAATTGTGCATATGTGCCTTTAGACTAAGTTCTGGTAATTATGGAGAAAAAAAAATTGTGCGACAACAATATTTTTCTGCCTTCATTTTTTCCCTCTTTTTTGCTAATGGGCGGCTCACGCCTCGGTCCAGTGCAGTGTTAGGACTAACAAAATCAGATATTATACAACAGACCAAGACTGAATTATGCTTTTTTTCATCTGGACATCCCATCGAGTTACATTTCAGTTTTTCAAAATAAATATACAGCTTAAATATATATTACTCAATTAAACAGTAGCATTATAGTCTGAGTTCAGGTCTCGCCACACGTCTATTAAAATGAACAAACAAAGAAACAAACGCTGAATGCTTGTGCTCTGGTTCAGTAAATCTCAATTTGGAGAAAAGAGGACACGTAAAGTGGATGCATTTTGGAAAAAAAAGAAAAGTCTGTGTCTAACAAAACATGGATCTCACTCGCAACACAACATATAAAAACAAACTAGAAAAAGAAGCCTTGTTCCGCTGTGGTGAAGCTCAGTCGTGTGGAGCTCAGACGCTGAGGTCTGCGTGGTTCTCCTTGTAAAGCCGTCTCTTGCCCGGAGAGCTCTGGACGAGGCCGAGGCCCACACTGCTGGCTTTCAGTGCGCTGTAATAATCCCTAAGCTGTGGAGCAGCGCTCTCTTCCAGGTAACTTCCGTCGCTGCTGCTGTCCGATCTCCTGCGGAAGTGTCTTTCAGGGGCTCCGTTCATGAAGTAACCCTGTCTCTCAGCTTGACTGGACGGAGAGCTGCTGAGCAGAACGTTCCTGTTCTTTAGGCCACGTTCAGGTGTGCGAGCGAGAGCGTGGGCCGTGGGTTTGTGGGGTCGCTCAGGGGTGGATGTGAAGTAGCCCTCTTTGCTGTAGTTCCTGCAGGGTGACTGGGGCTCCTTCTGGGGCCGGACAAGCCTTTCTGGAGTGGAGATCTGGCACAGCAGGTCCTGGGAAGAGTCTTGATAGCTCCGTTCAGGGGACTGATCTTTATAAGAGCGTGTCGTTCGCCGGTCCACAGACTTGGCCCTGCGGCGGTCTGGAGAGGTGTTGCGCTTCCGGGTGGAGGAGCGATCCAAGGACCCGCTGCGCACCTGAGACCCCGCGCTACTCTGCGCGTCCACCGATGGTTTGCGGCCTCGCCTCAGGAGATCCTGGTTGGAGGTTTTCCTCCCAAATCCACCCTCTTTCCTCAGCGTTTTGAAGAGCTTGGCAATGCCGCTCTCGGACTCGGACTTCTTGACCTTGCGGTGGGAGTTGTTTTTGCTGCTGTCGGGGGACGACGAGGGGCTGGGGTGGTTGTTCCAGGAAGGCTGGTGCGGAGCGCTGGGATACAGTCCTGCACTGCTGTCCCTCTCTCGTTCCCTCGCCTGATCGTGCTGCCTGTCTTTCGGTTGCTGCTGCTTGGGCTGGGATGGTGTGTGATGCTTTAATGTATAGCTGGACTCGGACGGATGATGAAAGGGGCCGCTGGCCAGCAAGGTCCTCACTTCCGAATTATTTTGTGGCCCGGGTGAGGGAGGGTAGCTGTCTTTTGAGCCGTCTGGAAATGAATAAAGAAAGGCATTACATTAGGCCACTGAAAACACTCAGCTGTTATCAGTTAAGACGTCACACGAAACTTGAACAAACAGACAGCACTTGATGCGATCGAGCATAAAAGCAAACATTTCATTCAACAACATCTATACACGAGCAGGCAAAGGTTTGGACACACCTACTTGTGTTTTATTCAATCAAGTCATCAAAACAATTAAACTACACAAGTGGAAACTGACCAAGAACACGCAAAACTATCTTGCATTTATTTGCATTTCTGCAAAGTTCTGTACCCAGCTTTGCCCTAGATTAAAGCTCTGAAAAACTACGGTTTATAACTATATTACATACTATTTGTTTCATCTGACCGGGCAGTTGTGGTCACCACCACGAGAACGGCAGAAATCTCTACTGCTTAAGCATGTCATGCTTTGCTCCCCAAAAATAGGAGTGGATCAAAAATTGTTGCAAATTGTCAAATGATATCATTCGGAGGCATCAACAATGGATGGCAGCTCCATCATCCGGTCATGGGCAAGAACCTTGTCTTTTAGTGTCGTGGGGGCCAAGCTTATGATAAAGAGACGGTGAGTGGGGGCTAACGGGTCGTTTAGACCAACTACACTTATTGCCACCCGTGGTCTCTATGGTAGCGGTTTAGTTCTGTAAGGGAGTCAAAATATATCCATTTTAACTTTGCTTTTAAAACTGATTTCCTGAACGTTTTTTATTCTCTTGAATATACAACTCTGAGTTTTATGCAACTCTGTTTTCATGGGCTTCAAGAGGTTTGCAGAGAGATTCAAGTCTTATCATAGCGAGGACACGGCGTGGCATCAGCCAGCAGCAGACAGAAGAGCTGCAACCTCCAGACTCTCAGAAGGACAGGCTGCCAGTGACGACATTCTGAGCTTCAAACATCACCGTTATAGACACAGCAGACGGTGTCGAGACTGATGGACTTGAACTATGAGTATGTGCAGTGCTGGGGTGCCCGGGTTCGAGAAGCACTGCTTTAGAGCATACTATGCCATTAGGTTGAGACAAGAAAGATATGCCAAGGACAAATGGACAACAGTGTTAAAGTTGTTCAGGGTAACAGCAAGATGGGGTGGAAAGGAAAATGTCCTCAAAATGAACCTTACCAAACTACAAGCTGAAACTATCAGTTGGCTCCTAATCTCAAATTCAGTAAAACTTTAGTATAGGGACAAATTCTCACTATTAACTAGTTGTTTATTAGCAACATATTGGCTGTTTATTAGTACTTATAAAGCACATATTCTGCATGACCATATTCTACATCCGTAATCCTACCCCAAACCTAAAATTAACAACTACCTCACTAACTATTAATGAGCAGCAATTCAGGAGTTTATTGTGGAAAAAAAGTCACTAATGGTTTGTTAATAGCGAGAACTGGACCTTAAAATAAAGTGTGACCGAGAACTCCTCCTGGTCCATTGACACAGGCATTTTCTCTTCCAATTATTTTACTTTATTTAAAGGTTAGATTACCACAGATATTTTGTATGGCCTGTTTTGCATACATGCATCAAGGCTTCTAATATTTGTGGAGGACACGGTTTGTCATTACTACAACACTTTTTCAAGTTGTATCTTTTTATCACAAGACCAGAATACAAAAGCACACTCATTTCATTACTTGCTTATGGGTGAATCTAACAAAACTTGTTCGATGGATAATAACAAAAGACCCAGGCAAGTTCTTGTAACATTCACCCATCTGTGCTATCAGTGTCCACAACATCCACACACTGTCCATCACACAGACATCTGGGCATTCATTCCATCAGGAGCATGAATCCACTGAGCATGCGATCAGAGGCCAGCGGCTGATGCATTCACCGGGTGAGATGAGAGCGGGTGAGGCTGCGACACGCGTGTGCCTAAGCGGGGCTTATAAGTGCGACTGGGTGACAGGAAGGGTTGACACACAGAATGTCCTTTACAAACCGTGGCTTGGTTTTGACCCATTAGGTAGAAGCAGGGCTCGCCCAGCTTATCATTCCTCAGACAGGCAGCGAGATGGGGGCCCATCATAGCTGAGGAGCCCACCAGAGAACGAGAGATCAGGGAGAGAAAGAAACAGAGATAAATAAAGAGAAAGGAAACATGCAGCACTCCGACAAATCACAACAGTTTTATTGGCTGACTGAAGAGCTGAAGAGCTCACTCTCTAGATGAACACATAACAGAGGCTGACTGATCACCGAGAAGTAACAGTGTTATGGTAGAGAACAAGAAGAGAAGACAGTTCAGGATAGATTAAAACACAAAGACTGAAAACTTTGAAACAAAATGCAATTAACTTGTTCGTTACCCACCGTACTCTGGGACGGATCCGTCTCCTCTCTTCAGCACCAGTCGAGCTCGTCTGTCTCCGGTCTTGATCAGCTCGATGGCGCGAGAATGCTTCATATTTTTCGTGCTTTCACCATTGATCTCCAGTATTTCATCACCCACCTGTAAACGAGGCGGACACCACCATTAGCTTATGGGAGGCTCAAGAGGGCACAAATCAAAATGCTATCTGTTAACAGCTGAAAACATACACTTGTAACATTACACTTGTGTCAAGTCAAGTCGTCACCTTTATGCATATAGCGCTTTAAACAAAAAAGATTGCATCAAAGCAACTGAACAACATTAATTAGGAAAACAGTGTGTCAATAATGCAAAATGACAGTTAAAGGCAGTTCATCATTGAATTCAGTGATGTCATCATGCAGCTCAGTTCAGTTTAAATAGTATCTGTTCAATAATTTGCCATCAAGTCAACGATATCGCTGTAAATGAAGTGTCCCCAACTAAGCAAGCCAGAGGCGACAGAGGCAAGGAACCAAAACTCCATCGGTGACAGAATGGAGAAAAAAACCTTGGGAGAAACCAGGCTCAGTCTAGCCTCTGGTCTTGTCCCGGTGGTGGTCTGAGACAAGGTCTTTACAGGGGATCTGTCTCTGGGGCTCTACTTGTGTTACTGGTTAACGAATCTTGACCGATGCTGAATTTGGTAAAGTGTGAAAAAAAAAAAAAAAAAATGGTTACAGTGCCGTGAATAGGGTTTTGACCCCTTCCTTTTTTTTTTCTTGCATATTGTCACACTTGAAAGATTCAGATCATCAAACTAATTTTTATGTTACACAAAGATAATGCAAGTAAATACAAAATGCAGTTTTTAAATGATGATTTCATTTATTAAGGGAAAAAAGCTGTCTGAACCTGCCTGGCCCTACGTGAAAAAGTAATTGCCCCCTCCTGTTAAATCATGAAAGAACTGTGATTAATCACATTATTTTAGAAAGCTGAGTTAAATTTCACTAGCCACACACAGACCTGATTACTGCCAGACCTGTTGAATCAAGACATCACCTGTCTGACAAAGTCAAGCATGCTTAAAGAGCAACACATCATGCCTCAATCTAAAGAAATTCAAGAGCAGATGAGAAACAAACTAGTTGACATGTATCAGTCTGGAAAGGGTTATAAAGCCATTTCTAAGGCTTTGGGACTCCAGCGAACCACGGTCAGAGCCATTATCCACAAATGGAGAAACCTGGAACAGTGGTGAACATTCCCAGGAGTGGCCTGCCTACAAAATTACTCCAAGAGTGCAATGACGACTCATTCAGGAGGTCACAGAAGAACCCAGAGCAACATCTAAAGAACTGCAGACCTCACTTGCCTCAATTAAGGTCAGTGTTGATGATTCAACAATAGGAAAGAGACTGGGCAGAAACGGCATCCATGGGAGAGTTCCAAAGCTAAAGCCACTGCTGACCAAAAAGAACACAAGGCTTGTCTCACATTTACCAAAAAAATATCTTGATTATTCCCAAGAACTTTGGGCAAATATTCTGTGGACTGACGAGACAAAAGTTGAACTTTTTGGAAGGTGTGTGTCCCGTTACATCTGGCATATAACCAACACAGCATTTCATAAAAAGAACATCATACCAACAGTTGAACATGGTGGTCATAGTGTGATGGTCTGGGGTCAGGACCTGGATGACTTTCCATAATTGATGGAACCATGAATTCTGCGCTCTATCAGAAAATCCTGAAGGAGAATGTCCGGCTATCAGTTTGTGACTTAAAGCTCAAGCGCACTTGGGTTGTGCAGCAGGACAATGATCCCAAACACACCAGAGAGTCCACCTCTGAATGGCTCAAGAAAAGCTAAATGAAGGTTTTGAAGTGGACAAGTCAAAGTCCAGACTTAAATCAGATTGAGATGCTGTGGCATGACCTTAAAACAGTCCAATCATGCTCGAAAACCCTCCAATGTGGCTGAATTAAAACAATTCTGCAAAGAAGAGTGGACCAACATTCCTCCACAGCGATGTGAGAGACTCATTGCCAGTTATCTCAAACACTTGATTGCAGGTGTTGCTGGAAAGAGTGGCACAACCAGTTATTAGGTTTAGGGGGCAAATACTTTTTCACGTATGGCCAGTTAGGTTTGAACAGCTTTTCTTCTTTAATGAATGAAATCATTATTTCAAAACTGCATTCTGTATTTACTCGCATTATATTCATGTAATATTAAATTTTTTTTGATGATCTGAATTTTTAAGTGTGACAAATAAGCAAAAAATTTAAATAAAAAAAACAGGAAGGGGGCAAAATCCTTTTCACGACTCTGTAGCTGCTAGGGATGTGACAATATCAAAATCTAATGATACAATATTATTGGGATATGAAGTCCACAATATGATATTTCAAAAGAAAAAAAGAAAAAAATGAGATGAAAATTTTGTACATTTTGAAGTTAAATTATTCTATCTAGTGCACTTTGAGAGTTAAAAAATTAAGAGCTCCGACCCATGTTCTTAACTAAGAAAACTTCAGTCAGAAAGAAGTCAGTGAACTGACTTGTAGCTAAACTTTAAAGGGGTCATATGATGCAATTTCAAGTTTTCCTTTCTCTTTGGAGTGTTACAAGCTCTTGGTGCATAAAGAAGATCTGTAAAGCTGCAAAGACTAAAGTATCAAACCCAAAGAGAGATTCTTTATAAAAGTTAAGACTCAACCGCGCACTCCTAAAACGCCTCGTTTAAACACACCCCCACACGTCTATGTCACGATGTGGGAAGATTTGTATAACACCACCCAAAAGTTCATGCAAAGAAAGAAGGCGTAACTTTTATTCTCGCTGTTGCCGCCGGCGTCATGTTGTGGAGACACTGTGTTTCATTGTGAAAGTGAAACTACTTTGTTTGGCCTTCCAAAAGAGGACGATATCCACTTCGTCATGCCTGGAGGTGATCCGTGCTGATCACTGAGGAAATACATCAACTTCGCACTGTGGATCGCCAGATCGGCTTTCACCGTGGATGAAGCGGAGTCCCGCGGATAAGTAGGTTAAGTTGTATTTACAACACTGTTCCAGAACAGTTCGACCCAGATATTCAGATATGTGCAGCATATTTTATGGAGGACTGTTTCCTGATCCTGCGAGAGAACACTACAATGCAGGCTGTTCTGACTCACAGTCTGTAAGTATGTTTACACTTGTAAAGGACGCTGATTCAAACGCGACTTTTAAACAGTGTAGAGTAGAGCTTGTAGTTTGTTGTTTCTCCGATCACAAATGCAGACATGTTTTTGCACAAATGCAGACATGGTTTTATGTTTACGTGGCACAATGCAACGCAATGCCTAAAAACACAGTATAAGTCATTATAATCAGTAATTATGTCCCCTTTGTAATGGGTTTTATTGTTGTTGTCTTGTCACGCCGGTGTTCTGACTGGGACACACATCACAGTACGGTGAGGGGCGTAACATTTCCGTCACACGCTTGAGGTATTCGGCCAATCACAATGCACTGGATAGCTGGCCAATCAGAGCACACCTCTCTTTTCAGATCGATGAGCTTTGTAAAAATCGATGCGTTTCAGAAGGCGGGGCATAGAAGAGAAACAATAATGTCGAGTATGTGGAAAATAATGTGTTTTTTTTTACCTTAAACCACATAAACACATTATATACCAAATACACAAAATAATGTTCTTTTTAGCAACATTATATGACCCCTTTGAAGGGGACTCAACCCTTTTTTTTTATTTATTTTATACTGTCTTAGTCTAAATTACATTCACACTGGGGTTTAAGGAATAAAAATAATAATTAAAGCTGCAAGCTGTGATGAAAGGGTCCTCACACCCGGGCTCACCACCACCCGGTGGCCATAGGAGAACAGCGAACGTTGGTCCATATGCTTATAAAATGGTAAATATTTGTGCCACATTTCCTGCTGCCAACAGGTGGCGCTATGATTATAACTGAATATTGGAACGTAAATGTCTTCAGGCCAGGACTCTTACCAAATATGTAAATTTTGCGGCAGATCGGACATTGCATGTTTAAGTTAGTGTAAAACAAGTAATTTCCTGTTGCCAGCAGGTGGCGCTATGACTGTAAATCAATATTGGCCTTAAGATGAGTTCAGGCCAAGACTCTTATCAAACATGTGAAGTTTGGGGCAGATTGGGCATTGTATGCACGAGTTACAACAACTTCCTGTTTCACAGTATTAATAGCATCCTTTAGCACATAGTAAGTGTTGCTAGCATGTTTGGGAATATTTCTAGCATGTTTAGCACACAATGGCATATTTTACTGTGTTGCTAATAGTGAATAACATTGTAAAACATGTCACTTTCTGTTGCCAGTAGGTGGCGCTATAACTATAACTAAATATGAGCATGTAGATATCTTCAGGACAGGACTCTAATCAAACTTGTGAAGTTTGAAGCAGATTGGACATTGTATGCCTGAGTTACAGTAATGTTAGGTTTCACTGCATTAATAGCATGCTTTAGCACTTAGCTAAGTGTTGCTAGCATGTATTAGTATGTTTCTAGCATGTTGCCAGCCTATTTAACACTTGTTGATGCTTTTTAATATGTTCCTAGGAGTCTATAACAGTTTTAACCATGTCACTTCCTGTTGCCAGCAGGTGGCGCTATGACTATAACTGAATTTGGTCATGAGTGCTTGTTCAGGACAGAATACCTATCACACATGTGAAGTTTGGGGCAGATCGGACATTGCTTGCCTGAGTTACAGCAACTTCCTGTTTCACGGCGAAACATCAAACTTTGTCAGGCCGCCAGGGACACACCCCTTGACCAAAACTCAAAACCTTCGCAATTTAACATCACAAAGGTCTTATGATGACCCTCACCAAATTTGAAGATAATCCGATAAAAACTGAAGGAGGAGTTCGTCAAAGCTCGTCGTTTTGGCAATGGAAATGCCAAAAACTGCACAAAAATCGGACAGGAAATTCAAAATAACTTACTTCCTGTTGGGTTCTGGATTTTGTACCAAGAGACTTTTTTTGTAGATAATGGTGTGTTGCACGTGTGTACCGATTTTCATGCATGTATGTGAAACGTAGCTCGAGGCGCACTCCGTTGAATTTTTACAGGTGGCGCTATCGAGCCATTTTGCCACACCCACTTCATTATTTCATAGGTGTATTATTTTTGCTTTACCCTACAGAAGGAAAATTACATTGCTTCTTTCCTAATTTCTACACTTGAAGGAGATATATTGAATTTGGACTGTTTAAACTGCTAGCTGTCAGCGATTCATACTGCACTTTGAGCTTTTAATCATCTGCTGCTGTGTTCCCAAACACGCACTAAACTCACAGCATGTGAAATAAAGGAGTTGACTGCATTCATTCAGTGTGAACGGAGCTGTTCTGAGACTCGGAAAACACCGGATCACGAGCTGATCGTCTGAAACAAGTGTGTGCTTCGCTTTGAAACACAGCAAAAACAGACTTGATGGAGGGATTAAGCATGTTGTGCTTTCAGTTTTAGTTGGTTTGACAGATACTGTGCCAAAGCATAATGGCCCAAAGCAAATATATTTTAAAAATGTTTATTTTGCCTGGAAGACCTATCGTTTCATATCGTCATGTGACCACAATAATATCGAGACAGTTTTGATATTGCGATATTGATAATATCGTTACATCCCTATTAGCTACTGTTCGTAGTAGAATGCTAATCTCGGTTTAGATTAGATTAGATTCAACTTTACTGTCACTGCACATGTACAGTGTTTAGAGGTGGACACGGACACTGAAAGAGAAATGAAGCAGTAATGACACACACAGGCTTCTAATGCCAAAGTTGTAGGTAACCGTCAGTTGTGTCCCAACACAGCAAGCAAAAATCAAGCTGTCAAAATGAGCAGCTGGTGAATGCATCTGAACATCAAGGGTCAGCGGTTTTAAAGAGCACCGGACAGTTTTCTATATAACGGTCTCTGGTCGGCTGTGGAAAGAGACAAAAGCGGCTCTCTCAGTGGACCAAAGGCTTTGGTTAATGAGAAGACATTCATCAGTGGCCTAAATCACAACATCTGCTGATCGAGAAGTAATCGTTATACGTCATGTCTCATTTGAACAGTTTCAGCAGCTGATATATGACTGTTTCTCTCTGAAGTTTAGGTGCTGTCCTCCAGGAGCAGGCCAACAGACTTTCAGTCACTCTGCCGTGTAGATTTTATGCCCCTTTCTTTCTTTTGTATCAATATATCAAAAGACTTTTATTTCATTTAAGAAAAACTTGTTTTACTCTTACCCTCATCTTGCCGTTTTTGGCAGCGGCTCCATCCTCAGCTAATCGCAGCACGTACAGATCCATGTTGTACTCCTTACCGCCTCTCAGACTGAAGCCGAAACCTTTACTCTCCCTCTCCAGATCAACCGAGTAATACTCGGCCTCCTGAACACACAAACACAACCACATCACCAAACAAACCTGACAACTACTTCATTCTGCAGTCCGTGCACTTTTTTATGATGTATCTGTTTCTCTTAGACAGCACTGTGATCAGATGAAGGCTTTGGCTCTTTAGAAGCAGACCTCCCATGTTTCTTCTTGCCAATCTTGTATTGCTGCATGTACAGTACAGATGGTCATAAACACTGTCTGAAATCAGAAATCACTACTAAAACACATCTAATACACCCAATCAAACTCTGAGTTTGTGCAATCTGGGAACCACAACACTGGAATTCACAAACAATATGTGAGCCTGGAGCACAAAACCAGTCTTAAGTCTCTGGGGTATATTTGTAGCAGTTTAATTATTAATTAAACATCATGTTCCATGAAGACATTTTGTAAATTTCATACTGTAAATATATCAAAACTTAATGTATCTCGGCCAAATATTGTCCTCCTAACAAACCATACATCAATGGAGAGATTATTTATTCAGCTTTCAGATGATGCATACATCTCTGTTTCGAAAAACTGACACTTTTGTGCTCCAGGGTCAGATATATGTTACATTGTCATTTACTAACAAAAAAAGAAAAAAAAAACAAGAAAATTGGTTCAGCCTGATATTTATGGCAAATGATGTGCTCTCAATAATGTTAAATTGTTGATATGTCAATTTTGATGTTTCAGCTCCTCTCCAGATTGGAGATGCAAATTAGGACATTTGTGTTTAATATCTGAACAGGATGGAATTAATAGTGAATTCTTCAATCCCTTAGACAAGACATATGATATTGACATTTAAACAGATTTACACTTAAAAAAGGAGAACACTGTTACACTTTTAAAAAATTATAACTAATTAAGATGATAAAACAAAGATTAGTGCATGTTACGTGTTTTTCAGTGTAGGGTTAGGAGTAAAGTTACACATCTGTTATTTCAGTGTTTTTTTTCTTCTTAATAAATCAGCAAATCTGTTTTATTTAGTCCATTATGAGGTTCTGGAGTGAAGACTGATGCGAACATTTATTTTAGGCATTTTAGCGTTCCCCCTGATTCATATGTGCTTTATAGATTAAAAAAAAAAGAAAATCTACCAATCATCAAGAAGTACAAAAGGCAGTGCAGATCCTGTATTCTTCATTTGAAGTCATGCCAGTTTTTATTGATCTATGCACCCTAGTATTGATTGAGCACAGTAATTTCACATCTTTTTGATTTGTTGGCATTTTAGCACAAGGCTGCAACATTATTAAAAAAATAATGGGTCTGAATACTCAGAGCACAAGTTCAGCCTTAAGAACAGACAGTACAACAAAAGTAAAAATATAAAATAATTGGTTAGAAAGCACCTAGTAACTGCTCGTAGGACTAGTCCTGATCCCGAACACATTTCTATCACAGTGTAAGACTTCACAAGCTGTAACTCTTCTTCTAGATTTAGTGTGCATCCCTGCTCTACACACACACACACACACACACACACACACACACACACACACACACACACACACACACACACACACACACACACACACACACACACACACACACACACACACAAACAGAGTCCAGAGCCTCACCTGACTGTAGGCGGCTGGCTGGCTCACAGCTGGCTTGGGTTTGTTATTCCTGCTGCATCAACAGAAAGGAACAGTCATGTCACCAATAACTTTTATTATCATTATTATGAGTATCATCACTAATACTGTACATCCATACACATGTTGTAAAGATCCTAGTGAAGTGTGTGTGTGTGTGTGTGTGTGTGTGTGTGTGTGTTTCACCTGGGCTCTGTGTTGTTGCTCTGAGGTGGGTGTGTGTGTGTGTGTTTCACCTGGGCTCTGTGTTGCTCTGAGGTGTGTGTGTTGTGTGTGTGTGTGTTTCACCTGGGCTCTGTGTTGCTCTGAGGTGTGTGTGTGTGTGTGTGTGTGTGTGTGTGTTTCACCTGGGCTCTGTGTTGCTCTGAGGTGTGTGTGTGTGTGTGTGTGTGTGTGTGTGTGTGTGTTTCACCTGGGCTCTGTGTTGCTCTGAGGTGTGTGTGTGTGTGTGTGTGTGTGTGTGTGTGTGTGTGTGTGTGTGTGTGTTTCACCTGGGCTCTGTGTTGCTCTGAGGTGTGTGTGTAGTGGTGATGGTGGCGATCTTCTCTGCATTGGTCAGGAGTGATGCGTTTGACGTCTCTGTTTGGGCAGAGAGAGATTAAAGATGTTTTAAAATCACTGTTAGAGAACAGAAAATGCGTGAAATGCAATTCTTATAAAAACAGTAGAAAGGATCATATCTGATTTCTGACCTCCCTACCATCTCTATGTGTGTTCTCCCAAGATAGCCTTCTTAAAATAAAAAAAAAAAAAAAAAAAGATTTGCATGTGTTCATGTGTGAGAGTTCAAAGTATCCTGATGTTTTTGATGATAGATTTGAGGATGCTGCTGTCCTCTAAACAGCATTCACACTAAACAGTCAGAGCATCTTTCACAGAACTGGATGTTATCATCAATAGCTATGTTTCCATCCAAAGATACGAATTTAACTTATGCGCAAAACTGGAATATCACATAAAACATTTACGAAAAAAGCACCCAACGTTTCCATCCAACGAGTCAAAGAGAAGAAAATCATCACTTCCTGATAAACTGGCACTAAATATCACTGAGAAAACAGGAGAAGCCACTGAATATAATAATTTTCATATGCGCCTCAGAGCGAGCAGACGAGACACAATAAATGCAGTCGTTGCTTTCTGAGGTGGATGCTGTTTGGGAACGCAGTTGTGTAAGACAGTAATTATACAGAAATACTTTGACGACAGACTTAGCTCAGAGCTTTCAGAACGACCTGAACAACATAAAGATGCTGTGAACGAGATCGGTCCGCTGATAGTCAAGTTATCCGTCTCATAGCACAAACTCACATGACTTTTTCAATGCGCATGGAGGAATTTATACAGCAAATGTGTTTCCATCGTAGTTTATGCACATTGTTTTCTTATCGGATAAACAGTTTATCCTACTCAATTGTGCGCATAAGTTTTTATGCACCTTTTTAGAATTTATGTGCATCTTGACGTTTCCATCCAGCGTTTTTTATGCGATAATCAAAAATGTACATAAAAATAGGGGGATGGAAACAGCTAATATGTGATGATCCTATGAATATATGTGTACTTTTCTGAACACTGCAGTGTATCCTTTAGATTTTACAGAAACAATAAAACCAAAGTATAAAGCCACAGGTGAATCCTGTCAGAACTGGATCATTTAGTCAAGTCAAAATCATTTAGTTTATAAGCATTTCCATAAATGGGGGCATAACTGTAAGAATAACGGTAATAATTAAAAATTACATAATGTAATTTGGATATAAAATACTGTAAAGTTTTGGGGCATAAAATAGAATTTAGAGCTTTACAGTTTGTTTCGATTTCCGCCGTTTTGAACTGTCAAAAACACATTAATCCCCAAATTAGCATCAGGCCATTTTGAGACATTTCTTCAGTTCCTCACAGCTTTTTTGATATTTGAAACAGCAAGGACTCCAAACGCTAGAGGAGCCCAAACTAGAGTCTGGGACAGTGCTGCCACCTCCAGGGTTCACTGGACAGGATGAGACAGCTTCTGTTCTCCTGAAGACAAGCTTAAAGAGTGCTTTGTTTTGGACTGGATTCAGCTCTCAGTTCTGAGCATCATATTCATACTGAACCCACACAGAGCTGTGACTCAGTAGCTCCCAGTTCATTCATCTGATTCTCCTGGTCCGAACCGCTGCTTTAAACGGTCTGATGCCATGAAACTCACAGTCTTCTTCTCAAATGGGAATCATTAAACAGGTCAGACAGCGTTCGTTTCAATCATAATGAAGTCATATACAGAGTTCCCACAGTTTCAAGATGCATCATCCTGCTTCTGTTCCTTGTTTTAAAAAGCAGACGTAATAATGATCTATTGCAGGTCAATAACAACAGCTCGTTCTGTGTGTTATACATCATTACGCCACTTCTGTCACTGAAGAACATGCTCAGTTTTCAGTCTGCTCGAGTGCTGCTGGATTAGAGAGGGTTCAAACCACCCCTCATCATCTGAAACGAAATATCGATCGCATTTGCTCAGTTTATTCTGACTGATGTGGTTTCATGTGACTTCTTCATTCGGGCTGAGCTACTAGACCACAAACAGCCTTCCAGGATCTACGTGAACACAGCTACCGTTTCTCACCAGATCTGTTCAGAGTCATTCATTCATTCATTCTGGAACTAATCATAACGGACAAACTCAGAAAGCTCAAATCTGTTCTTCATAGGAGGTCAGCAAAGATGCTGCTTCTTCTGAAGCCTTTGCTACGGTTCACTTGGCATCGTAACACTGAACTTCCATGATCAGACCAGAGAGCCTGAGGAGAACAACCACTCAACGAGCAATTCCCCACAGCAACGCTGCAGAAGGAAGGAGTGAGAACTCCGAACTCACCGTCTCCGGGAATGATGCGCAGCGAGACGGCTTTGCCGGCCTCTTTAATAAGGTTGACGATGTCCGAGTGTGATTTGTTGGTGATGGAGCAGCCGTTGACCGCCAGGATCCGATCACCCACCTTCAGCTTCCCGCAGCGGTCAGCAGGACTGCACTCGATGATACGGCCTATTTTATGAGGCATGGCCGTGTTCCCCGCTGTGTGTGTGTGTGTGTGTGTGTGTGTGTGTGTGTGTGTGTGTGTGTGTGTGTGTGTGTGTGTGTGTGTCGCAGTTCAGAAGCAGAAGGGAAAAAAGACAGACAGAGAGACAGAAGAGGAAAAAAAATAATTGACTTCAAACTAAAATAATTTCTTAACAGCATTTTCTGATGTCAAGTAAAGCCCACCAAACATCACATCCGTTGATCTAAACTCTTCTCTCAGATTTGTTGCCGTGGGTAGGGATGGGCGTATCGATCCTGAAGTATACATATATCGATACTGATGCGAGTATTGAAAGTATCAATACTCAAATCTAAAATATGGATACTAAGGTGTGTTTCATTTACCTGTAATTTTGTTTATTTAACAAAAAAAATTATGCATGCAATATGGATTAAATTGGACGTATAACCTATGTCAGCAAATAATTTTGTAGGAAAGAACTATTTTCATCTGAACTTTAATATAAACCATACACTGTCAGAACAAAAGGTTGCATTTTATGCATGCAACAGTCCTTTATGAAAATGAACCATGCTTTTATTAAAAAGACCACAGTAGATTTCCATGGTTACCATTACAGTAAGCTAGTTTAACCATGTGTTAACAAAATATAACCTAATAAGTTGCAATTAAGGCACATTGAATGCTAACATGTGTTTCAAATATAAAGTTAAGTGGGTATTATTACCCATTTTAGTAATTTAATCACTTTAATCATTTAAAAGATCCTATCGGTATGGGGATCAGTACCGATGATTCTGGTCTTTAAAAGTATCGTTATCGTATCGAAAACAGAATAAGTGGTATCTCCCATCCCTAGCCGTGCACGGGCCGAGCTCACGAACACCGTACCGAAGGTGGAGCCGGCGTCAGAGCGGGACACGGACGACACGATGACGAAGCCGAAGCCCTCGTTCTCGGCGCGCTGGATCTCCACGTCGTAGGGCTGCAGGGCGGCGGGTGCCATGTTGACCACGGTGCTGCCGGAGCCTCCGCCGCCGCCGCTGCCGATGCCGCTGGTGCTGCCGGAGCCCGAGCTGACGGTGTTGAGCGAGTTCTGGCTGCCCTGCGGCGTGCGCTTCTCCTCCGTCAGCGACGGCGCCTGCGTGCTGCTGTGGTGAGAGGAGGCCGGGGACGGCGGCACGTCCGCCTCGCCCTTGTACACTGCACACACACACACACACACACACACACCACGAGGCTCGTCAGTGCATCTGCATGATCTGTGATCCTACAGACCCACAAATGCACTGTGGTCAGTCTCTCACAAGGGCAACTTTAATGATTTAAATGTCCTATTTAATTACAGGAGAACTGACACACTGTGGTCTAAACAGTTTTCTGTCTTGCATTTTACTTTTCAAAATTTGTGATGTGAAAAAGGTGGAATTAGCACAAATGATTTACAGGCAAACATTTGACTGTTTGGTGGTCTACTGAAATGATTAGTTGTGCGTGCCCTAAATTATGTAAAAAATACATCATTTAGCATTTGATTGCATATCTGTTGATGCCATAATAGTTGCCCTAAACTTTGTGATTATGTCTTCTTTTTCCCTTCCACTCGCTGCTGTTCTTGAAATCAGTTCCCAGTAGGGCTGTGAATCTTTGAGTTGACAGTGAGATAGGTTTTCGATTCAATTCAAAAACTATTTTTTGCAAATTCAGAACGATTCCATTCGAGACAATGGACAATTAAATTCAATTCTGCATTCTTTAAGTTCATTCATAGGATAATTTAAATGCTTCCCCTAAAGTCTTTAAATGTTTATTCAGGGTACACAGCTGCCTTTATTGAGTCAGAGGGGGAAAAACAAACACTATTGTCCATTGTTAGATGCTGGTTTAAAGATGCTATAGCATGACGTATGGCATATGTAGAAATTTATGTAAGCCAAAATAATAATAATAAAAAAGGCTTTAAAAGTATTATTTTGTGTTAATTTATAGTGTTAATATATAGGCTATTAGTTTATATCACGTCATTGCATGATGTAAGCTTCTTTCCCAGCATCTCAGTAATAAAAGTGTTCATATTTAAAATGCATGCACATTACCACGAAGCACAACATTTACAGTACGGTGCTTTGTCAGTGGTCCAAGAGAATCTCAGAACTTCTGTAAAGATCAGTTTGATGTCTCTGAACTCTAAAGTGGCAATGAAATCACCACACAACCTTGTGGTGCTTTGTTTTCTCAATATTCCAGAGGTGTGAATTCAACAGATGTTGAAATGTTAGCGTGTTTAAATAATGTGACTGACTTAGATTAAGTAAATCTGACCTTGTCTCTCTCTAGTTTTTTTGAAAGTCGAAATATTATCATGCAGTTTTTCTTTTCTTATTTGAGCAAATGGGAAGGCAAAAGTATAAGTGTGGTATAAAATGTGAGAAAGGTCCACAGGATTTTCAGCATGTTATGCTGTAGTGATCTGTAGTGTTAGAAGTGATGAAAAATTAAATAGAAAATAAAACAATTAAATGAAAATCAAACTAGAATAGGAGATGCCAGTGCAGGTGTACCTCCGTAAGCGTTCTTGCGGCGGACAGTGAGGTTGACGTGACCCTGTTTAGCCGCCTGCTGCATGAGCTGCACCACCAGCTGGTGAGACTTTCCCACCACCGCCGTGCCATCGACACAGATGAGCTCGTCTCCGGAGCGCAGACGGCCGTCCTCATCCGCTGAGCCGTACTTCACTATGTGCCCTATGTAGATCTGCCATGCATTTCATGTGAAGAACAATGGTAAGCAGGCTGCAGACTGTGGCATAAGCCAATTCATGTAAAAGATTGCCTCACTGTGTTTCTCTGATACCAGGACCCTGTCCTTCATACCACGCTTAACACACTGGAGGGGAGGCTAGCATTCAAATCAATGCACGCCGTGTAAGAAAGCAGCAGTGATTGGGACAGACTCAAAGTATCAGCTCTGCTCTTACAGTTGTTGCTGGAAGGATGCGTGTGTGTGTGTGTGTGTGTGTGTGTGTGTGTGTGTTCTCTGACTCACCGGTTCTCCGGGTTCACTTCCCCCCAGGATCCGGAAGCCAAAGCCTGTGTCTTTCCTCCAGAGGAAAATGTCTTGTTCTTGAGAGTCTGGTACTGAAAAGTAAATAAATCTGTTTATTCGCCAGCATGTCTCTGCATGTAAATGTTACAAAGGAGATCGCAATGCAGATATTTTACAGATGCTCTAAAAGTCTATAAGACTTCCATTGTCAAAAAGCACATACTTTTATAAAGCTCAGCTTTGCAAATTATAAATTCTTAATACAAAATGAACACACCTGTTCTAAAGACAGCACTAGGATTCTACTATTATTGGCTAATGTAAGTAGTTAATTTGCATATATGCATTATGAAAAGACTGCAGATGGGTGAGGAGTCTGGGAAACGCTGCCCCCTGCCTGTTCCCACACTCACTGTCAGACGAAGCCGCGGCCAAACAGTAAGTATGAGCAGAATGCTCACCTCACCACATAGGGAACAACATAATGTTAACCACAGACGCTTAGCATGGAGCATTTAATTGGCCCGTTCACACAGTTCATTTCAGAGGTCTGGATCTGCCAAGCTCACTCCGTGTAGAGCATTTAACAGGCCTGACTGGGAATTGGCACTATGAGCGGGAGCCATCAGGAGTCGCCCAACAGTCTGGCACCAAACCGGCCTGTGAGCACATGGACATCTACTCAGGTACATCCTAAAATCATGCTGCCATAGCCTTCAGAACTACAGGCATACACATTAGATATCAAAGGCGGGGGTACAAATTAATGCAATATATATGTCATCTGTAGGACACCAGAATGCAGTATATAGTACTCAAATTGAGTCTTCCTCTTCAAATAATCTATAACCACGTGTAACTGCTGAGAATGGGTCATACATAATGAAGTGTGTAACAGAAACTGAAAAAGTGCAATCTTTTAATAACCGTGTTTTCAGTGCAATTATTAAAGCCTGTTTTTACTTTTTTTTTTAACATTGTGTTAAAATAAATTTTTCCTGTTTCCCAATGTAAAATTACAAATTGAATATGCTGAATAAGTACTGTTAATCACCATGTAAGTACGTGTAAACACTGTGAAACACAAGGTCATGAAAATCATGCATTCGTGGGTCTTGAAACCATGAATTTGGCATTACTAAAACCATGATCTACTGTGATACTGTGGATCATGACACATTATTAAAATAGGCTTAGACTGGTAGGACTATCAGAAAATGTTATTTCAGTGTTTATTGCTCATTTAAAGGGAAGAACCCAGTGTGCACAGACAGAAGGGAATCAGTCAGATTATTTGGAGGTTGTTAAGGGAGTCCCTCAAGAATCTGTGTTGGGGCCGTTATTATTTAGGTTTATTGCTCAGCCCCTTCTAAGCAACATTGTCAGAGTACAAATATTTGGGTATTATTATTGATAACACGCCATGTTTTGTTTCACACATTAAGCATTTGAGAAAAAAAAAGAAAGAAAAAGTTAGGGTTTTACTTTATAAATAAGTCGTGTTTTTCATGTGAGAAAAAAAATGAGTGTCCTCAACTTTTCTACTGGTTCTTGATTATGGGGATGTAGTCTATCAGCATGCCCCCTCTTACCTTCTTGTCTCCTCAGTTGCTTTGTACCATGGTGCGCTGATATTTATAACTGATTGGAAAAATTCAACTCATTATTGTGAACTATACTAAAGATTGGCATGGCCTTCTTTGAGTATTCAGAGAAAAACGCATTGATATCTGTTGATATATACAACCATAATGGGTTATTTGCCATTCTATCTTCTATTATTGCCTATTATTCAAAGGGCTTCATCTGGCAATTACTCATTATGTTCTCAATCACATTATAATCTTTGTGTGCCCCTTGTCAGAACTGAGCTTGATAAAACCTCTTTTAAATATCAGGGCTCACAAAATTTCATTTCAAAATTTTAGCCCTTTGGGCAGGCATTCTACAGGTTTTGGTAGCCCAAAATTAATTTAACTAGCCCGAATAAAAAAAGACATCGGCTGAACTTTACTGTGGACAAATCAGCATGATCAGCAAAAACTAGTAGCATATCGGGATGTAACGATTCAATAAACTTATGATGTAATAACATTAACAATACAGATTACACCATACAATTTTCTTACAATTTATATATATATATATATATATATATATATATATATATATATATATATATATATATATATTCTTTCGCAAAATAAGATTTAAGACAAATTATAAATGAAAGGTGTTCTTTTATTATTTCTCAGACAAAATGCTGCATATTTCTTTGTGAAACTGAAATGTTAAATAAAACTAACTTTAAAACAAAAAATTATACAACTAAAAGAAATCCCGTCATATAAAAAAGTCTTTGTCTGTGCTCAATTTTAAATCAGAGGCAACCATTTAAATTACTATCCAAAAAAAGGTGCTAAATACATGTTATTTGGAGTGTATAATTAAAAAATTTGAAGAAAAAACAGATTGGTCTGACTTTAGCTTTGTGAATGAGACGCAGATGTCAATCTCTGACAGCAGGTGGCACTAATGGAACAGCAGGTATTTAAAGGCTGCTGCCCCTTTAAGACTGAATGCACAGATCCAATATAATAATGCACAGGAGATTTCTTTCTTCACTGTATACGTTCACTTAAGACATAACCTACTGTGTTTACGAGAATACTTGCAGAGACAATTATTTTGAGATAATTTTGTGTGTATGTGTTCATTCAGAAGCAAGGATATGCAAAAGAGGAATCAATTCTGTGTACACGCATTGTCAGAAATGCGGCCCTCTGTGCGGGAGTTGAATAAGTGCGTGCAAGCTCTGAATGTGCGCGAATGGTTTAAAACGCTTGAATGTTTAAATCAGCAAGACTTAGAAACAAGTGCAAATGATCAACTACGATCCGTTTCACCTCTACAAGTGAGTGAACAATGTGAATCAAGTAAGGAATTTTATATCACTGTTCAAGATATCCCGTCGGGCAGGGCGCTGATACATTTTAGAGCCCGACTGGAAAACACAATAGCCCCGGGACGTTGAGCTAGCGATTTTGCGAGCCCTGAATATGCCGCCATTTGAGATTGGAATCTTCTCCAAAAGGAGATGAAGTTAAAAAATTTGATGTCTTACAATTATTTGAAGTTTTAATATTTTATAGAGAGGGAGTTAGTGGTGCGTAATTGTTTTTAATCGGTTATATGCTGGTATGTTGATTTTTGTATTGGATATTGTAACTGCGTTGTTTATTTGTATATGCAAACTTGGCTGCCTATCTTGTCAAGGACACTCCTGTAAAAGAGATTTTATTCTTTTAGTCTTTTTTCCTGGTTAAATAAAGGTAACATATGTGTCCCTGCAGCACAAAACCAGTCATAAGTAGCACAGGTATATTTGTAGCTATAGACAACAATAGAGTTATATCCGCTCACACACCTGCCACTCCCTCCAAACGCATGAGGGAGCTGTCTCCTGAATTCTAATGTCTGGTTCTGCCCTCACCTGTTCCTCTTACGTCATCCACTAGTGTTTTTACAGGCCTAGCTGGCCAGGGCTTGCTTGCGAAGTCTTACGTTTCTCGTTAGCATTTGTCTCTTCTGGTTTTGGACTCTTGTTGTTTTCTGCCTCAACCTGTCGTTTTGGACTTGTTTGCTTGGAATTATTCACTCTTACGGTGTATGACCCTAGCCAGTTTGACTCCGCTTTGTTCACCCCAATAAATACCTCTGCACATGGATCCTCTCGAGCCTCTTGAGTCGTCTGTGTCACAAATACATTGTATGGGTCAAAATGATTGATTTTTCTTTTATGCCAAAAATATTTGGCATATTAAGTAAAGATCATGTTCCATGAAGATATTTTGGAAATTTCCTACCGTAAATAATTCAAAACTTTAAAGATGATTTTCTCAATATTTAGATTTTTCAAATAGTTGTATCTCAGACAAATATTGTCCTCCTAACAAACCATACATCAATGGAGAGATTATTTATTCAGCTTTCAGATGATGTAAAAATATCAATTTCAAACAATGGACCCTTATGACTGGTTTCATGGTCACTAAAGATACTTACAACTGGTTTCCTTTTTTCTACACTAATGTTTTCTTTCATTTTCCCTTCCCTTTGTTCTTCTCTCTTGCTCTTACCATGTGCCATCAGTTCATCCCTGTCGTCTACCTCAAGTGTACATGTTAATGCATCCACAGATAGAAATGTAGTCCAGAGCACCTTCATTCTGACTGTGGGACTGTTCTTAACAAGGCTTTCTAGCAAACAACTGTTTTGGTTTGGTTGAAATGAGCAGACAACATGGCACATTTTTCATCATTCTCTACTCTCTTCTTTTCCACGCTCCTTGTCTAGCTGGGTGGGACAGCTTTGCTCATTTCCAACACTTGTAAATGTAATCCTCTCTCTTCTATCTGCAGCTCATCCTCATACATAACATACTGCATTGCTGACAACCATTTTGTACCTACATCTCTCTGACCACCTTCTCCGAGTATGGATGACCTTGCTAACTACTTCACTGATAAGGTGGCCACCATCAGCAGTTAGTTCTTTAAACTACATATCCACAGCTAACCTCCACCCACACACATATCCACTCATGCTTTCATGTTTTCAATGTTTTTTTGTGCCAGCCATCCTACAACCTGTCCTTAGACCTCACCCCCTTTCTCACAACTGGCAAATCTGCCACAGCGTTTAGTTAGGCTCGAGAAACCCACTGCTCAAAAAGAAAACACTCAATGCTCAAAACTAAAGACCAGTCTCTCTCTTTTTTCTTTCAAAATCTATTGAAACATCTGTGTCCAATCAGCTCTCTGCTTTTCTGTCAGAGGACAAGCTACTTGAGAACAACCAGTCTGGATTCAGAAGCAGACACTCCAACAGACCGACTTTCTGACCATTGCTAGCAAGAGTAAACTCCAAATCATCTGTTCTTATCCAACTGCACTTGTCTGCAGCCTTTGACACTGTAAATCCCGCTTGGACATCAAAGGAACATCTTCAGATGCCTCAGTCCTCACAGGCAGATCTTTCAGCATCATGTACACCTTCTACAGAGGCACCATCGAGGGCATTCTGACCAGCTGCATCACTGCCGGAAAACCCTTCAACGCATAGTGAGAGCAGCTGAGAGGATCATTGGTGTCTCTCTCCCCTCCCTCCAGGAAATTTATGGAACCCGTCTCACCCATAAAGCCCTCTGCATCGCAGGTGATCCCACTCACCCGTCACACAGCTTCTTCAGTCTGCTGCCATCAGGGAGGAGACTGCGGAGTCTCCAGGCCAGTACCAGCAGACTGAATGACAGCTTCATCCATCAGGCTGTCAGGAAGCTGAACTCGCTCCCGACCTTGCCCCCCCCCCCTTCCCTTTTTCCCCATACACCACTTAACTCTTAACCTCAGTCCACCCACCCCCACCCAGCTCCCACTAACACACTGGGACCTGCACCAATCACTTTGTGCAGCATTAATCTGCTCACTACCTCATTCAGCAGTTAACTGACCTCATTTAACCACCTCTTCTGTCAATTTAAATAAAGAACTGCTCTCTGAGATTTTTGACACTTTAATCAGACTGAATAAGCTCTTTTGCACTACAATTATATCTGCACTGTTTGTTTACTTCACTGATTTGCACTCTATCTGCCATGTGCCTTGTGCTGCTTTACTTATCTTTTTTTTACATGACCTAATTTGTATATTTTTATAGTTGTATTTTATATTTTATCTGTATTTAATGTTCTACTGTTAGTGTTATCTGTATGCACCAAGGGTCTGAGAGTAACGCAATTTCAATTCTCTGTATGTATGTACTGTACATGTGGAAGAATTGACAATAAAGCAGACTTGACTTGACTTGACTTCCAGGGCTTCATAGAGTAGGGTTGTATGAGTCAAGCCAGCTAATCACTGGTGTTCCTCAAGGTTCAGTGGTCGCTCCTCTTCTTTTCTCCATTTACACAACTTCACTGGCCACATGGCTTTTATTATTACGGTTATGCAGATGATGCACAGCTCTATCGTTTCAAACTTGATGACACCACAGTGTTAGCTCGCATCTATGTCTGCCTTTCAAATATCTCTGCTTTAATGAAGGAGCATCATCTGCATCTTAACCTTGTGAAGATGGAGCTTCTTGTTTTTCCTGCAAACCCATCAAATGACCACATCAGGGTCCACAACACCATCCAGGAC
>NC_056604.1:28031705-28046705 GCF_018340385.1 Cyprinus carpio
CACACACACACACACACACACACACTCACACACACACACACACACACATATCCTCATTTCAGAGCAGAGCCTCCGTCTGAGCGCTGCAGTGCATGTGTGTGTGTGTGTGTGTGTGTGTGTGTGTGTGTTCAAGCATCAGCTGCTGCGGAGGATCCTGCTCCACCCATGAGTGTGTGTGTGTGTGTGTGTGTGTGTGTGTGTGTGTGTGTGTGTGTGTCTGATTCATCTTCATCACAGACTACAATCGCCATTTACACTGATAATCCAGTGAGACTCATGTCACACACATCTTAATAATAAATAGTGTAAAATCATGTAATATTTACACATAAGAATCATTAAGCATTCATGAAATCCATGTGGTTTAAAAAACATAAATGTATTTGAATTTGTTGTGCTTTTCTACCCAGAGAGATTTAAAGGCATGCATGTCATAGAATTTGCATTTCTTTTTTTCTTCATGCTTTAGCCCATAATCAACAGTCTTGCAACATTATCTACTAAGATCCTGTATAACACGGCCGGTGTATTACTTCATAAGCGCAGTATTCCAGCAGAATGTGTTGTGCTGGACACACTATTAAGAAGTATTTTTGTATTTAATGCTGATTTGAGGTAATGAAATCAAGTCAGTTTCAGTCAGATCCCTGTCTGAATGTCTGCAGCAGTATGAAACTGTTTTTAATGCATGTATAAATGGATTCATGGCTGGTGTAGGTCACCTGGAATTTGACTCATGCATTTTAATGATTTTTTTTCTACATGAAGCTGAATGACGGACTCAACAGAAGCATGAAGCTTGAAGCTCTTGGTGGTTCAGTCGTTATGAAGGAAAGGAGTGGGATTTGTCTTGAGGAGCGCTCTCACCCTGTCCTCCCTATTTTTAGTGTAAGAGTGGCGTGATTGTTTTACACGTGAACACGCGCTGCTCCTGGAGTCAGTCTCTTCCAGTTATTTCAGACCATTATGCTGCACACTGCCATTTCTCATCATATTAACTCAGAGTGTTGTCAGTGATTTACAGTTTCCTGCACTCATTCCTCTAGTTATTTCCCTACAGCAGCTTACCAATCCTGCGCATTCACAGAAAACAGCTCCGCTCTGTGTTGTAAAGATGGACAGTGTCATTAATACAAACACAAGCAGAGAACTATTTATCTACAAGAATCAAATAGGTTTATTTTCAACATTACTCTCACTTCATCCATTACCTTGGATTTATTGTTGTTATTATTATTGCTGCAAGGCATTCTGGGATTGTATTCTCAGCAAAAGATATGTGTCACATTAGATTCAAACAAGCTCTCACTAACTGATTTATACTTTGTGTGAGGAATGCACGAGGAGTTATGGTGGATCCTACAGAAGATGTGCTTTATATGGTACAGAAATATGCTCTCGTAATGATAACACAAAGCTCCAGCTGATATCTGATACTCTCTATAACAGCTTTCTGTTTGTTCTCCGTCTCACTGGAAATAATCTGAGTATCGTCATGGAAACAAACGAAGGCAAGATACTGACATTTATGGCACTGTACACAGTTTAATGTGTGTGTGTGTGTGTGTGTGTGTGTGTGTGTGTGTGTGTGTGTGTGTGTGTGTGTGTGTGTGTGTGTGTGTGTGTGTGTGTGTGTGTGTGTGTGTGTGTGTGTGTGTGTGTGTGTGTGTGTGTGTGTGTGTGAGTGAGTGTGTGTGTGAGTCTGTTTTTTTTTTTTTTTTTTTTTGTGTGGTGTGTGTGTGTGTGTGTGTGTGTGTGTGTGTGTGAGTGTGTGTGTGTGTGTGTGTGTGTGTGTGTGTGTGAGAGAGAGAAAGTTTGTGAGTCTGTGTGTGTGTGTGTGTGTGTGTGTGTGTGTGTGTGTGTGTGTGTGTGTGAGAGAGAGAGAGAGAGTTTGTGAGTCTGTGTGTGTGTGTGTGTGTGTGTGTGTGTGTGTGTGTGTGTGTGTGTGTGTGTGTGAGAGTTAGAGAGAGAGAGAGAGAGTTTGTGTGTGTGAGTGTGTGTGTGTGTGTGAGAGAGAGAGAGAGAGATAGTTCAGTGTGTGTGTGTGTGTGTGTGTGTGTGTGTGTGTGTGTGTGTGTGTGTGTGTGTGTGTGTGTGTGTGTGTGTGTGTGTTGGCACTTTATTTCAAGCCCGATCAAGAACACCTCTGTAGGGATATCACTAAATTGCCGACACACTGTCCGATTTATTTGTTAACATCATTAATTTGATTAGATGTTAACTTCTTGCTTCAAATGCAATCAATAACTTATTTCTAATTTCATTTTTTTTGATAATGTTGTGCTGGGATAGGATTGCATAGTGAACTGTACCGTGGCCGAGAAGGGCAAACCAGATTACAATTTTGAAAATAAAATAACAAATTACAAACACAAATCTAAAAAAACAAATAACAATTCAGAAAACATTATAACAAATCTAGAAAACATTACAACAAGTCAGAAAACACGACGACAATTCAGACAAACCGGAAGAGGTGGGTATAGTTTGAGACAAGGCCATTGGTTTGGGATTACTCACCGCTGATTGGACGAGACATCTGTCAATCACCGTATAGAAAGAACCAGTAGAAGAACAGCAGAGTCGTGGTAGATGTTCAGGAGATGGTCTGAAAGTAGCTCAGTTTAAATGTATTGTATGAATTGTGCTTACTGTGGAATAAAACATACAGAGTGTCTGTTTACACTTTGTGCAAATATCCTGCTTTATTAGTATTTTGGCATCACCATTCTGTCAGCTCCAGTGGTGCAGCTGGTGAAGTGTGTGTCCTTGACTTTTTATTAGGATTTTTAAGAGTTTGGTTCCGGGTTTTGTTGAACCTTTTTTTTATCTTTTTTTTATTCTTTTTTAATTTTGTTCTCATATCGTAAAGGCATTAAAATTAAGGAAATAATCAAAAAGGTGAAAATAAAGTATAGTGTAGGGTTAGGTGTAGGGAGGGCTTTATTGTACCAATAAGGTGGCATGCATTTAATAATTTGAATTAAAATTATTATAATTTACACTCAATACGTTATTATTGCATACTGTTTTATAATGTACTGCAATACTGAGGTGCAGATAATTGCCACTATTTGCAACAAGTAGTATACATAGCAGAAAATCCTGCTATTTTAACAATGTAAACAGAATCTATCACTATCTGCACTTAGTGTAAATAGCATATTGTTGAAAATACTGCTATTTTCACTTAGTGTAAATAAAATCCATTGCTAATACTAGATTTGAAAAGGAAGAAAAAAAAGTTCAGCAAAAGGTGGAATTGAACCCAGGTCGATCGTGTTAAAAAGCTAAGATCACACACTTATCCAGCTGCACCACTGGAGCTGACAGAATGGTGATGCCAAAATGCTAATAAGGCAGGATATTTGCACAAAGTATAGATAGACACTCTGTATGTTTTATTCCAGAGTAAGCACAATTCATACAATACATTTAAACCGAGCTACTTTCAGACCATCTCTGAACATCTACCACGACTCTGCTGTTCTTCAGCTGGTTATTTCTGTATACGTTGATAGACAAATGTCTCGTCCAATCAGTGGTGAATAATCCCAAACCAAACTATACCTACCTCTTCCGGTTTGTCTGAATTGTCGTTGTGTTTTCTGACTTGTTGTTTTGTTTTTTAGATTTGCATTTGCGTTTGTAATTTGTTATTTTGTTTTCAGAATTGTAATCTGTTTTGCCCTTCTTGGCCACCGTAGAACTGTCTCAAAAAAAGTAACAAAATGAATAAAAACACCCAAAAAATTCAAGATATTATTGCTAAAAAGTACTTGTATGAGATCATGTTTTTATAACATATGTAATTACGTAATATCAAGAACAAGAGAGCTGTTTTCACGAATATGAGCATGATAGCAAACGTGATGTTGATTTTATACAAACCTTCAATGAACAAGAAGTTAATATTGAGTCAAACACAAGTTTTTGCTATTTCAACAACAGAAACCGTTCCAGACCAATCCACAGCAGAACTGTTGTGTGTTTCTGAGTAACACACAGCGGTGATTCGTTACTGAATGAATCATTTTCTTTGAACAAATCTGTTGAATAAATGATTCCATGACTCATTCAGTAAGTCACTAGCCACCACCTAGTCTACTGTTCCAGTGCCATATTATCATTCAGTATACATTTCTCTTCTCTGCCAAAAATCATTAGGATATTAAGTAAAGATCATGTTCCATGAAGATATTTAGTAAATGTCCTTCCGTAAATATATCAAAACTTAATTTTTGATTAGTAATATGCATTGCTAAGAACTTCATTTGAACAACTTTAAAGATGATTTTCTCAATATTTAGATTTTTTTGCTCCCTCAGATTCCAGATTTTCAAATAGTTGTATCTCAGACAAATATTGTCCTCCTAACAAACCACACATCAATGGAGAGATTATTTATTCAAAAAACTGACCCTTATGACTGGTTTTGTGCTCCAGGGTCACATATAGTATATTTAGCAATTTTGAGTCCTGACTGGAGCGGAGCAGCTGGACGCTGGTCAGTGAAGCAGGTTCTGTGGGAATGCATGCGCTCACCTCTTTGCACCAGCAGAGTAACTTCACTCCCTCGTGGACATTTGCTGAGGAGATCCACGATCTGGTTGTGGCTCATGTCCTGCACGCTCCTCTTGTTGACCTCTAGCAGGATGTCGGCCTCCTTCAGCCCTCGGCAGCGTGGGTAATCCACCACCTGCTTCACCTTCTGCCCTCCGCCAGCCAGACTGTCTGCGATGGTGAAGCCCAAGCCCTTCTCGCCCTTCTCGATGTGGACCGTGATCAGCTCGGGCTGCGTGGCTATGGAGGACGCCAGCGTGACCACGTCGCTGGTGTAAGCCGGGCCCATCAGAGCGCTGTCCGCGGCGGGGCCGAACGAGACGGGCTCAGGGGCCCCGGGGCCGCCGCCTCCGCCGGGTCCCAGGACGGGCATGGCCTCGAAACCCTCCTGACTGTTCACTATGATGGGCTCTTTGTCCAGGATGGCCACTGAGGTCACCAGGCTGGTGTTGGGGTCGTCGGGGTCGAAGGGCAGAGGGTAGCCGCGGCACAGCTCCAGCTGGACCATGGAGCCGATGGGGATGGACTGGAATATCTTCACCACCTGAGCGTGAGTGTATCCCAGCACGATGGTGTCGTTCACGCTGACGATGACATCGCCTGAGACACACACACACACACCGATATACTGAACCAAACGATTTTTGTCACAGTTGACTTCAATGCAAGTCCTTTACTCTTTAGGGATCATTCAGGAAGTGTTACAGAAGAAGGAACGGGAACGATAAGCTAAAATCCTTCACTCCAAGGGAAACACAAACTGCACGTGTAACAGCATTTCTGCTCACATTTAATGCAAAAAAGATGCCACGCAACAAAACTCCTTGTTTGTGAAGCACTCTCTGGTTTTGGATGATTGATATGTCAGGGGCGGGGCTTCGTGTCAGTGTGGGCGGGGCTAAAGCAGTGCGTGCCGTGCCTGATTGGAACACAAACTCAGATGAACAGAGAGAAAGAGTAAGTGCGCACCTGTTTCCATCTTTCCGTCCACAGCGGCCGGTCCGTCCAGCACCAGACTCTTGATCTGCAGGAACTCGTCCGGTTCATCGCCGCCGACCACAGTGAAGCCGAAGCCTCGCCGGCTCTTCAGCAGCTTCGTGCTTATGAAGGTCCCCTTGAGCTCGGCTGGATTACGGGTAAAGAACGGCTTTCCTCCTGCTCACACACACACACACACAGCGAGTTATTCATTATTCAGTCGTGTCATTATAAATGCTCATTGAGTCAGTGTGAGTGAAGTCTCACGCCTGGGGCCCGGGGCCTGAGGGGCCGAGGGACAGCTCTGAGGCTCTCTGTATGTCTCCAGATGACTGGGCACATAAGAGCCGATCGCAGCTCCGGCGGACGAGTGCTCCTCTATCCATTCTGAGACGAACAACAACACAACCAGAACAGAAAGAAACAATAAACAAAAACTATAAAAATCATTAAGAAGCACTGCATCAATGTCTTATAGGAAAAACAACTGAACTTTTTATTACACACACATATTTTACATACATTGGCAGTTCTCAAGTGGTGAATTTTTTTTTTTTTTTTTTTTGCTAAATTTATAATTTCATTCAGCGAGGACACATTAAACTGACCAAAGATGACAGTAAATACATTAATAATCAGCATATTAGAATGATTTCTGAATCATCATTCAGCTTTAAATTTAAATACTTTTTTAATTATATTTTACAATATATTCACATAGAAAACAGTGATTTTAAATGGTAAAATCTCAGAATATTACACTTTTTAATGTAATATCAAATAAATGTAGCATTAGTGAGCATACGAATTGTAATTCAAAAGAAAAAAATATATCTATACAGGTGCTGGTCATAGGATTAGAATATCATCAAAAAGTTGATTTATTTCACTAATTCCATTCAAAAAGTGAAACTTGTATATTATGTTCATTCATTACACACAGACTGATATATTTCAAATGTTTATTTCTTTTAATTTTGATGATTATAATTGACAACTAAGGAAAATCCCAAATTCAGTATCTCAGAAAATTAGAATATAACTTAAGACCAATACAAAGAAAGGATTTTTAGAAATCTTGCCCAACTAAAAAGTATAAACATGAAAAGTATGAGCATGTACAGCACTCAATACTTAGTTGGGGCTCCTTTTGCCTGAATTACTGCAGCAGCAATGCGGCGTGGCATGGAGTCGATCAGACTGTGGCACTGCTCAGGTGTTATGAGAGCCCAGGTTGCTCTGATAGTGGCCTTCAGCTCTTCTGCATTCTTGGGTCTGGCATATCGCATCTTCCTCTTCACAATATCCCATAGATTTTCTATGGGGTTAAGGTCAGTCCAGTCCTTTTTGTCTTTAGCCCATTCTGACGCTGTCTGTTGTTCAAGAGTGGCTGGACACAAGGAATGCGACAGCTGAAACCCATGTCTTGCATACATCTGTGTGTAGTGGTTCTTGAAGCTCTGACTCCAGCTGCAGTCCACTCTTTGTGAGTCTCCCCCACATTTTTGAATGGGTTTTGTTTCACAATCCTCTCCAGGGTGTGGTTATCCCTATTGCTTGTACACTTCTATCACATGTTTTCCTTCCCTTCACCTCTCTATTAATGTGCTTGGAACAGCTCTGTGAACAGCCAGCCTCTTTTGCAATGACCTTTTGTGTCTTGACCTCCTTGTGCAAGTGGTCGTCTTTTGGACAACTGTAAATTCAGCAGTCTTCCCCATGATTGTGTAGCCTACAGAACTAGACTGAGAGACCATTTAAAGGCCTTTGCAGGTGTTTTGAGTTAATTAACTGATTAGAGTGTGGCACCAGGTGTCTTCAACATCGAACCTTTTCACAATATTCTAATTTTCTGAGATACTGAATTTGGGATTTTCCTTAGTTGTAAGTTATAATCATCAAAATAAAAAGAAATAAACATTTGAAATATATCAGTCTGTGTGTAATGAATGAATATAATATACAAGTTTCACTTTTTGAATGGAATTAATGAAATAAATCAACTTTTTGATGATATTCTAATTATATGACCAGCACCTGTATATATATCTTTGAAAGGAGTTTGTGATTTAGTGCCTTGTCAATTCATTTGATGCTTACACTTTGTTCTGATTGTTCACTTTAGTCATTCTACTAACTTCATAATTTCAACGCGCAGTCGTTAGAGTATTAGTGACTGTCTGACTGTAAGTCACATGTCCACTTATCCTACTAACCCTAACACTAACCTGACAGTCTACTGATCCTCTAATGAGAGTTAGTTGACATGTAGTTGCAAAGTTACTTACAGTTAGTAACAATGTATTGTTGTCTATTGCTACAAATATACCTGTGCTACAGGGACACAGATGTAAACTCATGTAAAGGAGAGCGTTAGAACACAATCCTCTCTGTGCTATGGAAGTACATACTACAGGATTACACCGGTAACAGCGTTTATCAGCATGTTGAGGTTTTGGTTCTGTTCATCAAGTGATCCGCACCTCTGATGTAGCGTCCGTCCTCCGGCGACTGCTGTGCGTCCAGCTGCTTCTGCCGCCGGGCCTCCAGAACCGGGTTCTCGTACTGCGTCTTACGGTTAATGTGACTGAGACACAGAGACACAGCTGGTCAGCATCAGCATCCTCAGACGGATCCCAGCTCTGCTGCTTCCAATCATCTCTACACTAAACCATACCGTGCCTGAAGTGTGCCCTGATCCAGTGTGTTTTGTTACTGAATGATTCCTACAGTAAGTATTTTCAAACACTGCAAGCTGAGAGACCATTTACACCAGTGTAGAATTCACACACACACACACACACACACACACACACACACACACACACACACACACACACACACACACACACACACACAACACTGGGAGTTTCTGTACTTCAGTCACTGATTATGAGACGGAGGGATCTTACACTTACTCAACATAATAGACTCCATACACCGGGTCGTCGATCTTCTCCCAGCCAGGAGGCAGTTCTGACCACAGACACAGACAAATCAAGAGCCACTGAGCAGCTACGTGCTTTCAGAGTTTAGTAAGTGTTGAGAAAGATCATTCAGCACTGTCACACTTTTTTGGAGAAGCAGCTTTTAGCAGCATTATATTCACTCTCTCTTTCACAGAATCTCTCTCTCTCTCTCTCTCACACACACACACACACACACACACACACACTCACACTTTAGCAGAATTATATTCTCTGTCTCTTTCACAGAATCTCACACACACACACACACACACTCACATAAAAATTTTTTAATTATTAATGCTTGCGGAGGGGATAGTGGAGACGTACCGAGATCATTGTCCAGCTCTTCTGTATGTACACCCTCTTCTCCAAGACAAGAACAAACAGACACGTGTGAATATTTGATGATCAATGACAGAACAAGAGTGCAGAACTATCATGATCATGCAGTTCCTCAGATAATGAACACACACTATTTGGATCAATTCATTACCTTCAAAATAATAATATCTTTACATTTATGTCCATACATTTTAAACTAGCTTCCGCTTTGCTGTTTTTCTATGACTGAGAATGTGAAATGGGGGGTTGTGGGTAAGAAATGAGTGCACACTTCTTGTAGAATGTACTCTGAATTGTGACACAATCTTTCAGATCCAACAGAGTACAGCCCTCACACTCCTGACACCAGATCATCCTCACTAAACACATCACACATCTCCTGAAATACATTACATGTTTATTTATACAGTTCTTACATAAGAACTGCATATTTTTAAGTCAAGTCCATTTTAATTTGTATAACACTTTTCTCAATACAGACAATGCTTTACTCTAAGCAGCAAGCTTCCAGTTTCCTTTAGCCTGAATACTGATTCTCTGTTTAAGGCTTGTTTTCCTCATGATATTCAGATTTTGGTGTCCACTGCTGATGAAGGACGCCCTCTGCTGGTCACATTCATTCATCAGGTCGGGCAGGCCCTCTGTGACCCGGCCGAATCTGGCGCTGACCGTACTCTATGACAGCTCTGCTCCAGGTCCTCAACAGTATCTGAAGGCCAAGCTTTTCCAGCTGTTTGTGTATCACCCGACTAAGATCAAGGGCAAGCCTTTTGTAATGTTTAATTCCTATACAGTAAAATAATTAGTTTATGGAATTTAACGGAGTTTCATTTCCATTCAGGTTATAGAAATCCCACTGTTAAAATTCCCTCAAATATCCAGGTTTTCCCAGACTTTGGGAATCTCCAATGAAAAACACTTGTTGAGGGGGGTGAAGGAAAATTGATTTCTAATTGTTTTAGCTTATTTTCACGGGCATCTTGAGGCCCTCTCGTTGGCCACTGCTTGAGAGCCACTGCCAAAGGACAAGTGTGTGTGAATTCAAGTGTGTCTCCCATTTAGTGAACATACACTAAGCACCATGGTTTCGTAAGCATGAGATGAGACTGGAACAGTATCACAGCAGCGGTTGGATGAAGATGATGAATGATGCTGTCTTACCATCATCCTCACAGTCCTCCAGAGGCTTGGGCTGTTTGTCCTGACATCGAGGGTCCATCCACGAGGTGGTTTTTGTGTTGTGGCTGTAAACAACAGCATCACTGGTGTTAGAATGAGAGTAATGAAACGATCAGTCACAGATTTCTGAAGCGTGAGCTGAGATCGTGTCAAACACATGATTGGTGACAGTACACCAGCAGGCCTAAAGGCCAGGACACACAAGCTGACTTTAAAGAACTAGTGAAGACAAAAGCTGACGGTGTTGTCTCCTCGCATCGGCAGCGTCTGAACCAAAAAGCTGCACTTGAACACACTGCACAGACTACAGCCGTCTGCAAACTAACACACGCGTTCTGCGTGAGAGGAATTAGCGGTCTATATCAGCAGCTCTCAAAAGTAAATATCCTCCATTTAAAATGAGAAACTGAAACAAGGATAAACGAGATAAACGCAGATATACAAAACAAAAACAAAGCAGTGCTTGCTCACCATTCTGAATATGAGTTATGTTGATATCTTCATCATTTTAAGCGGCTCATATTGTAAAGAAAATATTCGCATATTGGAATGCTTGGGAAAGATCACGCAACATTAGAACAGCCTTCTGTCTGTCATGCCTTCATTTACTTACTCGTTTTCTTCACTTTCACTTTAATTCTCAAGAATTAACTTATTTGCTAAACTGAACATCCAATCAGATTTCCTCGATGAGGGCCGATGTGTGAAAGACACTGAACAAACAAACCACCCACATGAAAAAAATACTATAGTAATTTATAGTAAATACTGTAGTGTTTTTGAACCATACTATAGTGAAGTGTATAATACTGTATATATTATAGTATTTACAAAAGACTTGCTTCTTGTGTCAGACCGAGGCTGCGTCTCATTAGCCGGTCGAAGAAGCAGTCGAGCAACAGAAAAGGACAGCAGATTGTAAGTGTTTTGCCTTGTTTTTCTCATTAGATTTCAGCGCGGTTGTCGTTGCTAGGAAACTTTGTTTCACTTACTGTGTTTTACCGTGGTAAATACGTGCTCAAGTCGCGTTTGTTCTTACGTTTGCCTATCGTGGGACTCTTCAGTTTCAGTCTGCTAAATAGTAAGGCATGGCCAGCTGACTTCAATAAGTACTCAGGCAAATATAAAATTGGTTAGTTTCACCGCAGCAGCCCTCGTGTGAAGCCTCCTCGTGTGAAGCCTCCTCGTGTGAAGCCTCCTCGTGTGAAGACCGACGAGTGTAAAGACCATCGACTCCACCGAGCAAGGACACTGACAAGGACCTTGAGTATTGATTTCCTCCTCTCTCTTTACTTTTTGTATAGCTTGTTCTCAAATACTTATTTAGGTCAATTGTACTCACTATGTGCTTTTTAAATATCTGTTATTACCAAAGACTATAGAATACCCAAGATATGTCACTCGTATAGTTCTGAATGGGGAAAAATGCCGATCAATCGCAGGAAGCCCCACCTTCTGAATGAAGGAGCCAATCGGTAATAGGTAAAGTCAGAGCATCACTGCAGCTGCCGTTAGAAGCATCCCGGTTGCTATAGAAACAGTCAGCTTTCTGAGACGTGCTCTCAGGACTGCGCATGCACACTGGCTGATCTAACCTGAGAAATAAGCTTTTTATAACGCTATTTGAGGAAAATAAACAACATTTATGAAACAGTTGTTATCAGATTTCTTTGGTGATTTCAAATATGAAATTTAATCGCAAGCCTAGTGAACAATTTTTTAGAATTTGATGTTTCCCCATTCAAAGAGATAGGTGTTGCACTTGGATGCCCGAGAGGCGTTTCAAAGATGGCCGCAGAGTGACATGACTTGTCTTAAAGGGACTATGCTATTACTACGAACACTCGGAGAGCACGCACTGTACGTCGGAGGCAGGCCTATCCCAATTATCTACGGCCTGTCCCTCTGACCTCTACTACTTTACTCTCTATTCCAGTAGGCCTCTGGAACTGCCAGTCTGCTGTTAGCATAATTTATTTCTTCTATTGCTACTCATTCCGGTCTCAACCTCATGGCCCTAACTGAAACTTGGATCAAACCTGAAGACACTGCCCCTCTTCACTAATTTCACTTGTTCCCACAGCCCTCGCACGACTGAGAGGGGTGGAGGAACTGGTCTCAAATGAATGGAAAATTGATCTTTAACCATCTCTTACAGGCAACAGTTCATTTGAATCACATGGAATTACTATTACCCACCCTGTTAAAATCCACTTTGTGGTCAACTGTGAAACTTCTTGGAGGAGTTGGACGTGCTGCTATCAAACTATCCTGAAGATGGTGCTCCTCTGGTACTGCTTGGTGACTTCAATATCCACCTAGATAAACCCCAGGCTGCTGACTTCAACACTCTGCTCGCCTCATTTGATCTCAAGCGAGCGTCTACTACAGCGACTCACAAATCAGGCAACCAGCTAGACCTTATCTACACACGCTGTTGCTCCACCGACAACACTTTAGTTACTCCACTGCACACCTCAGACCACTTCCTCATCACTTCTAACTTCACACTTACTCCTGACACAGCACACACTCCTCCTCAGGTCACCCTTCGATGGAACCTACGCTCACTCTCTCCATCTCGCCTATCCTCTGTGGTTGCATCCTCACTTCCTTCACTCTCGCAGTTTTCAGCTCTGGACACGAACAGTGCTACGGACACTTTTTGTTCCACTCTGACCTCTTGCTTGGACAACTTTTGCCCACTGTCATCCAGACCAGCACGCTCCACCCCATCTGCCCCCTGGCTGTCCGATGTACTCCGTGAACATCGCTCTAAACTCAGGGCTGCAGTGAGGAAATGGCTTAAATCAAGAAACTCTACCGACCTCAGTGTGTTTCAGTCTCTCCTCTCTTCCTTCTCTGCAAACGTCCTCACTGCTAAAACATCATATTACCACGACAAGATTAACAACTGTTCTGACTCTCGCACACTTTTCAAAACTTTATCTGCTCTTCTTTGTCCTCTCCCTCCTCCTACATCAATTCTTAGAGCTAATGACTTTGATGGTTCTTGTCTTATTTCTGAAGAAAACTGCAGTGACCAATTCTCCACACTGCAGACTGATGATAACTTCATAACGACTAATACACATTCTCTCTCCTCCTTCTCTCCACTCTCAGAGACGGACGTTTCCAAACTTATCCTGTCCAGTCATCCTACTACTTGCCCACTGGATCCGATCCCCACTCTCCTCCTTCAGGCCATTTCTTCTTCAGTCATACCTTCACTTACTCACATTATCAACTCCTCTCTTCACTCTGGAACATTTCCCTCAGCATTTAAGCAGGCTCTCATAAGCCCACTGCTAAAGAAACCATCTCTAAATCCAGCACTTCTAGAAAACTACAGACCGGTATCCCTTCTTCCATTCATTGCAAAGACACTTGAACGTGCTGTGTTCAACCAGCTCTCTATGTTTCTTGTACAGAACAACCTCCTGAACAGCAACCAATCTGGCTTCAAAAGTGGCCACTCAACTGAGACTGCCCTGCTCTCGGTTACTGAAGCCCTGCAACTGGCGAGAGCAGCTTCAGTACTCAGTACTCATCTTGCTGGACCTGTCTGCTGCTTTTGACACAGTTAACCACCAGATTCTCCTGTCCACCCTCAGAAAGATGGGCATCTCTGGAACCGCACTCCTGTGGTTTAAGTCCCACCTCTCAGATAGATCCTTCAGGGTGTCTTGGAGGGGTGAGGTTTCTAAGTCACAACTTCTTGCTACTGGGGTTCCTCAAGGGCTCAGTACTTGGACCACTTCTCTTCTCCATCTACATGACGTCATTAGGATCTGTCATTCAGAAGCATGGCTTTTCCTATCACTGCTACGCTGATGACACTCAACTCTACTTCTCATTCCAACCAGATGACCCGACGGTAGTTGCTCGCATTTCAGCCTGTCTGAGTGACATTTCTATCTGGATGAATGACCATCACCTTCAGCTCAACCTTACTAAGACTGAACTGCTGGTGGTTCCAGCTAACCCATCGTTTCATCACAACTACTCTATACAGCTGGGTTCGTCAACATCAACTCCTTCTAGAAACCTAGGAGTTGTGATGGATCATCAGTTAAGCTTCACAGACCATATTGCTACAACGACCCGGTCCTTATACAACATTAGGAAGATTAGACCCTTCCTGTCAGAGCAAGCCACCCAACTTCTTGTCCAAGCTCTAGTTCTCTCCAGACTGGACTATTGTAATGCTCTCCTGGCAGGCCTTCCTGCATGTACTATCAAGCCTCTACAACTGATCCAGAATGCAGCAGTGAGGGTTGTCTTCAATGAGCCAAAAACAGCCCATGTTACTCCTCTCTTCATCAGGTTACACTGGCTACCAGTAGCCGCTCGCATCAAATTCAAGGTACTGATGCTTGTCTACAAGACGACCACTGGCACGGCGCCAATATACATAAACTCATTAGTTCAAACTTATGTACCCTCCAGAAGTTTGCGTTCTGCAAGTGAACGACGCCTTGTGTTGCCATCCCAAAGAGGTTCAAAATAACTCTCACGGACCTTTTCCTGGACTGCACCCAGCTGGTGGAATGACCTCCCGATCTCAATTCGAACAGAGAGTCTTTACTCATTTTCAAAAAACATCTAAAAACATTGCCAGCACTTGACCAACTAATACTAGCACTTACCTTTTATTTTCCTTTCTTTTCTATTGTATTCTATTTTTGGAAAAACAAAAAAACAAAACATAGCTATGTGTTCTGTACTAGACTAACTGACCTTGTCATGGCACTTGTATACTGTTGTTGTTCTCTCGATGGTCTGATTGCTTCCTTTGATCTCATTTGTAAGTCGCTTTGGATAAAAGCGTCTGCTAAATGATTAAATGTAAATTTAAATGTTTCCATCCAAAGTTGCAAATTTAACTTATGCGCAAAATTGGAATATCACACAAAACATTTGCGAACAAGCACCGTTTCCATCCAACGAGTCAACAAAATTGTCAGTT
>NC_056604.1:28051705-28061705 GCF_018340385.1 Cyprinus carpio
ACACACACACACACACACACACACACACACACACACTCACCTGTAAGCGTGTTGTTCATGTCTGCATCCTCCTGCAGCGCTGTCTGCTCTACTCCTGCATGCTACACGCGATCGCAGCACTTCTGGGAACTAGTGCAACTCTGTCGCAAAGCATCATGGGTAATCACTGTCCTACTGAGAGGCTGGATGGGTGGCTTGGGTGTCCCATAATAGTTACCTAGGCAACCAGGAACCCATTAACATGCTTGAAAAGAAAGAGGGACAGAAAGCATGGCAGAGAAAGAGAGCTCTGTAACACACACACACACTCACTCACACACACACACACACACTCACACTGGGCTCAGTGCACGAGAACACAGCACACTAGAACTGATGCTAGAGAGTGTGCTAGAGTTTCTGCAGAAGCACACAGACATGTCTGAATGTTTGGTGAGAGACTGTAGCTAAAACAATCAGCACAACACTCATATACTGGAGTCTGACTCATGCAGTATCAATGAGAAGAACACTGCATTCACAGCTTCATCTAACAGGTCACCATCCAATTTATTTAATGCATTCCTAATAATTTTTTACATTATAATGGCTTTTTAAATTTGGTTGTTCAATTGTAAATTTGGACACGTGCACACAAGAATCAGTAGATGAGTTAAAGACACAATCTTACGCATTATAATTCATGCTTGTTAAAAAAGTTGAGTTCAGTCACAGAAAGAGGGCGAGTGACTCCTGGTATCATTAACATCTCTCTCCTATAGGCTACTGATGAATGGCAGTTTGTCAAATGTTTCTGTAAATATTGTGCATCCATCAGTGTTTGTTTTGGCTATGCTAGCATGCTAATGCTATCTTTGGGCATGTGCAAGGGTTTTTTGGTGATCTGATGTGAAGCTGCAGTGATGAAGATGATGATGAAGATGATGATGGACTGAGGGTCTGTGACTCACCGTCATACGCTCCTGTCTCTAGCAGTCCTCCGCTCCAGCTCCAGCTCCAGGAAGTCCTCCACAGACAGGAAGCTGTAGTCCACAGCTCCGAGGAGGACGGGTCGTACCTGCGTGAGAAGCACGAGGGTCAGAGCTCCAAACCACACGCTGGGAGTTTTCCCCCACATTTTCCCCAACTTAGATTCACGACACTCAGGTATGGACAGACTTTGACGTGCGCTTTGTGTTTGTTCTGAAGGTTAAACACACCTGCATCTCTGAATACTGTTATGACAGGAAATCGATGTAAACACAGTCACTTATGCTTTCAGAACAAGACAAAACATCTGATACGTGGAAACGGTCTATGATTTCATCAGTAATAAACAACTGGCAATAATGCGGAGGAAAAAAGAAAAACCCATAACTATGATTGTCTGAAAACTTTCAGAGACTTAAAGTGCTTTTTGTTTATCACTCGTAATTGTCTTTTCCTTTATTACTCTATATTTGCTTGTATGTTTTGAAGCTATGTTTAATTGGTTCAATTCTTAACAATTGCTTTGATTTATTATTAATTATTTAGGTTACACTTTAATTTGATACTCCACTTTAGACATTCCACTAACTCTACAAATCAACATTGATTCACAGCTACAGGTCTACTGACTCTCAGAGCAGACGTCAGGTCAGGTGTAGGGTTAGGAGGATACGCTGATGTAGATTGTAAAGTGTCTCACAGTCAGTGTGTTGAGGACTCATCAGAGTAAAGTGTTAGCAGATATTAAGTGTCGACTCACACCCATAAAAACTATGAGGAGCTGGGCTCAGGATCTGACCAGAGCAGACCTCCAGCATGCAGTCAGCTAAAAATCACTCCCAGTTTACTCTGAATAAACACAACAAGCACAACACCGTGCAATAATGCAGCAAAACTTCTGTTGGTGACTCGAAATACACAGTTCATAACCGTTTCTACTGATGAGATGAATATCAAACAGCATTCAGTTTGTACACTACAGATCTCAGGAGTCGACTGGACAGTGACGGACCCGCTAAAGGCCATCAAGGGCTCTGTGTAAGTCCAGACACACACAGGACGGTCAGTAACCTTAGTGTGCAGTACAGGTCCACCGATAGTGGATTTAGCTGATACCGATAGCTAGGTTGGACCACACTGGCCCATACCGATTAATTAACAGATGGTTTTTAAAATGGATACTGAACAAGAACTAAAATAGTGCTTTATTTATTAAAAAAAAAAAAAAACGTACTCAACCATACTACTAGTAGTAGTAATAATAATAATAATAATAATTATAATAATAATACTAATAGTAACAGTAATAATAAATGTTGAAATCACCACACTCTAACAAGGAACAATACTTACACAGCTTTCATTAATCTTAATGTTACGAATGGACTCTTATTTGAAAGTGTTTCCATTTCATTTCATCAGTCATGCTTAAAGATGCACATCTTTAAATATATACACAAAGGCCATAGGCACAATTATACCAGCACAACATATAGTCACACTTTAACTGATTCTGTTCTTGAACACTTAATGATTATCTAATCAAAATAAAAGAGCAGCTGAGTCTAGGAGAACTCACCGGTATCACACACACTCCAGACGCGTCGCGTTCAGCTCGAGCAGCGCTCTAAAACAGTTTATTTATTCACCAAACGGACACAAGTTTACTTCAAGAATGAACAATGAGACATAGATAAATTTGAAGTTCAGTGTTTAAAAAAACAGAGCAAATGGAAAGAGCGATCTATATTATAGCTCTATAAATGAAGCATACAGACTTTATTAGAGCCACAGAAAGACACACGTTTCGATGAAAATGCTCAATATACAATTCATTAATTCATTATACATTAACAATGATTCGGGCGAATATAATGTAATTTAATGGAAAACTATGTGAATGGCGCGGCAGGATTTTCTGTCTGAAGTGTCTCGCTCTGTTCAGCGTGCAGCGTCACGTGTCTAAACAAACAGCACGAGCTGTCAGTGATTTCAGCCACTAGAGGCCGCTCTTGTACTGTATAATGAAAACTGACCTTTCTCAACTGCTCCAGCAATGGATGCAACCCGAAAAAATATCGGCATGGATTTTTGCCGATAACCGATTGTTCCCGCAATCAACTATCGGTGCTGATTAATCTGTCAACCTCTAGCGTGCAGTGAGGTGATTTACATTATAGTGACTCTGACTTCATCTAACTCACTCGCTAGAGGAAGATTCAGGCTTTCACAGCATTCACAGCTATACAGACTGATCTGATGAGACCCAACTATCAGTCGTCAGCAGAGGCCGGCTTGATGAAGCATGACATACCTGCTGATCAATCACAGCACGTTCTACCAATCATGATCTGTTCATGAGTCACAGCCTAAAGCCACACGAGCAGCATATGACTGAGCTCATGAAAACCATTACTGCTGAGAGAAAAGAGTGAAGCTTTTACATTACCAAGCACTTTTAAATACACCAGTGACATTTTCTCTCATAAATGGAACAGTAACTGCAGGAATACAAAGTCAGGATTTTTTCTGACTGCGTGTGTGTCTCAGCGATTCCACAGTCATGAAAAACCTGGAAACAGTAGGCAATTTTAAAATGGTGATTTCCAGACCTGAAAAAAGTTCTGTAAATGAATAAAATCCTGAAGGTGATAGAAAAATCATGGGTTTTTTCATTGTTTTACACTGACCTCTGCGTCTAGGAGTGCTGCAGGTTTTCATGGAATACTAAAACAATGTGAGGTTTCTTTTTATCTGGACAAGCAAGGTACTTATTAAATCATTGTTCTGAATATTATATAAAATATCACTGGCGGGATCTGAACCCAGAGCTCCAAGCACTCCTGTACTATCAGAATAAACACACAGAAATCTGAAGGATGCAATCAAGACTGAAGAGAGTAAAGATAAGTGGGACAAATGAGGTATAAATCCAAAGAAAACAAACCCCTAAAGGTTTAGCTTGGAGTCCTCCACAGGAGCTCTGCCTTCAGGTGTTCTTCATCTGCATCTCTAGTGTGTGAATATAATACGAGCCAGTGAAACATGCTGCGTTCACCTTTAACTCCTACAGACAGATGTGTGATCTTTCACATGACCCGTCCTGCTCTGGAGTTTATCACCATTCGGATGATCTCCTCAAATACTTCATGTGTTTTATGATTATTTATTTTTCAGCTGAATGTTTGTTCCTGTCCAGCAATAGTGTGGATGTGTTTTTAAGTAGAGCACTGATTCTTAAAGTGCGGTACAAGGAGGAATCACTAAATCACAACTAAATTAAATTACTGTTAAAACACTTTTGATAAGTTTGCAAGGTGGCTAAATGATGCATGTGTTCATTTTTTTTTACCAAGTACTGCACATTTTTTACTTTACATTTAAGTACAGTACAGTTTTCTTTTTCTACTTTTTAAGTACAGTAAGGCTTTTATTTAACTTTTAGGTACAGTATTTTAATTTAATCATGTAAGTTTTTTTTATTTATTTATTTACCTGTAAGCACAGTGTAGTGTTAATGTTCAAACTGTATTTATGTTTAAAGTGGCCGACAATAATAAATATTATAATTTTTGAACTGTGCAGAGCTGTAGCTGAATGATTAGGCCTACGACGCATCTGTGTTTTAATGTCGGTCATTATGGTGGTACTTGGAGAGCCAAATACTTGGTGAAAAAGGTTTGAGAAGCACTGAACTAGAGGATATGTTTTCAGTGCTGCTGTCAGAATGAATGATACACGTTTGCTCACAGAAAGTCATGGAGATTTAGAGCTGGGTATTGTTCAAAATCTTTCGATCCGGTGCCAATTTCGATGCCTCAGTTTCGATACCGGTTCCTAACGATACTTTTTTCGATACCAATTTTATGAAATCCATTTTAAAAAAGATTACAGAACACATTACCTCAGAAAAACTTTGGTTTTATTTTTTCAGTTTGACATCATGCCCTTAGCCAGTGCACAAAGGAACAAAAAATGTTTTATAAAGAGCTCATGCTCACCAAAGTTGAATTTATTTTAATAAAAAATACAGTAAAAGTTATAATATTGTGAAATAGTATTACAATTTAAAATCGTATTTGAATATATTTCAAAATGTAATTTTTTCCTGTGATGTCAAAGCTGAATTTTCAAAATCATTACTTCAGTGTCACATGACCCTTCAGAAATATGAAAACAGTTCGCTGCTTAATATTTTGGAAAGTATGATACATTTTTTTTCATGATTCTTTGATGAATAAAAAATGTAAAAGAACAGCATTTATTTAAAAATGAAATATTTTGTAACGTAACACATGTTTTAATGTCACCTTTGATAACTTTAATGTGTGTCAAACTTGAAACTCGACGCACGCTCCAGTACAGCTCCGTTGATGTAGATGGGTGTGTGTGCATGACTCCTAGTCCGCCTGAAGTCCACGATGATCTCCTTTGTCTTCTGGGTGTTTAGTTCTAGATTGTTGGTGGCACACCACACAGCCAGGTGCTGCACCTCATCCCTGTAGGCTGACTCATCGTCATCCTTGATCAGACCTACCACCGTGGTGTCATCTGCAAATTTGATTATGGTGTTGGAGCCATAAACAGGAACACAGTCATGGGTGAATAGGGAGTACAGGAGAGGGCTCAGTACGCAGCCCTGTGGCACGCCGGTGTTCAGGGTGATGATGGAGGAGGAGAGGTTATCTTAACAGACTGAGGTCTGCTAGTCAGAAAATCTAGAATCCAGTTGCAGATGGATGTGTTGATTCCAAGCTGGCTGAGCTTGGAGATCAGCTTGGGAGGGATTACAGTATTAAATGCAGAACTGAAATCAATGAACAGCATTCTCACATGTGTGTTTTGACTGTCCAGGTGGGTGAGTGCCGTAGAGATGGCGTCCTCTGTTGACCTATTGCAGCGATAGACAAATTGAAATGGGTCTAGTGTAGCAGGGAGACAGGATTTTAAATGGGATGCAATCAGCCTTTCAAAGCACTTGGCAATGATGGGGGTGAGTGCAACAGGACGGAAGTCGTTAGGGACCGAGGCAGTGGAGTGTTTCGGTACTGGTACGATGGTGGAGGTTTTGAAGATAGTGGGGACAGTTGTTTGGGCCAGGGACAGATTGAAAATGTCCGTGAAGACCTCAGCCAGCTGCTCCGCACAGGCTTTAAGCACACGACCAGGTATTCCGTCAGGTCCAGCTGCCTTCCGTGCATTCACCTTACACAGAGTGGAGTAAACATCTGAGGTGGAGAGTGTGAGGGGCAGTTCACTGGGTTGATGCTCAGCTTTGAGGGAGATCTCCTTATTATTTTTATCAAAACGAGCATAAAAGTGATTGAGCTCGTCAGGGAGAGAGGCAGAGCTGGAGGGGGGTACAATGTTAGGTGGTTTGTAATCTGTGATGGTTTGTATGCCTTGCCACATACGCCGGGGGTCTGAAGAATTGAAGTGTTCTTCAATCCTCTGTTTATGTGTGAGTTTGGCCTGGCAGATACCCTTCCTCAGGTTGGCTCTGGCTGGGCTGTAAGCCTCCCGGTCTCCAGACCTGAAGGCTGCATCTCTTGCTTTGAGCAGGAGGCGAACCTCTCTGTTCATCCAGGGCTTCTGATTGGGGAAAATGTTTGCCCACACATCTGTTGATGTGCTCCAAGACAGAGTTGGTGTTAATCTGAGAGTCTGTGGTGGCCTGGGCAGCAAACTCACTCCAGTCTGTGTGCTGGAATTGATGTTGAAGACTGGAGTCAGCACCTTCCAGTCAGATTTGAACAGCTCTTATTGTAGGTTTCACACATTTGATGACCGGGGTATACTTGGGGAGCAGGAACAAAGAGAGGTGGTCAGACTGACCCAGGTGACTTTGTAGGCATCAGTCACATTAGTATAAACGTGGTCCAATGTTTTATGTCCCCTTGTAGTGCAGGAGACATTCTGATAAAATTTAGGGAGAACAGATCTTAAAGTGAAGTGATTGAAGTCCCCAGCAACAATAAAGGCTCCATCCGGGTGCAGGGTTTGTAATTTGCTAATAGCAGCACAAAGTTCTTTCATAGCCACGTTAGCATTAGCTAATGAATTTATTAGATAATCAGGAACTCCAGAGATTATCTAATAGGTATCAACAATGACAGAGTCTGTGCACCATGATTTGTTGACATAGATGCATACTCCACCACCCTTGTTTCTACCAGAGGCTGCTGCTACTGTCAGCCCTGAAGAAAGAGCGTCCATCCATGTGCACCACGCTGTTTGGGACATCGTCGCAGAGCCGTGTTTCAGTGAAGAACATAACATTACAGTGCATAAGCCATTTCTGTGTGAGGGTCCAGATCTTTAGTTCGTCCATCTTGTTCATCAGAGACCGTACATTGGCAAGGAAGATGCTGGGCAGAGCTCGATCTCGATCTCGATCTCGACGCCGAACACTTCTGGTCAGTGCGAGTGATCCGCTTGTGCGCGGTGATCTCTGTAGCTCTGGCGGGAGTTCACTGAAGTCGAAAGGATGATCTAAAACTATGTTGGAACACAGATTGTTGATGTCCAGGAGCGACTGTTTACTGTAGCTGTAGTTCGCATAACTTAATCGAGCGAACACGAAGGAAATAACAAGGTAAATTAACACTATTTTCGGAAATCTGGTAAGACGCCAAGCCTCGCGATGTGTTCGCGCCACCATCTGAGGAAGCCTGTCTCTCTGTAACGCACTGGCTCATGATCAGCACAAGTCTCCTCCTAAACACAGCTCTGAGACTCTAAAAGCAACAAGCTAAAATGCAAATTCACTGTCATTCAGCTTTCAGTAGGTCAGTGGCATGTAAATATGGCAGCATTCGTCACACATGGAGCAAACGAGGCTGGACGTGACGGTCAGGAGATGCAGAAACACTGCTCAGAGACTGACAGAGAATTCATTTACATTTCATCATCATCATCAGCAGTCATCAAGCTTGCTTTCACACACACTGAGAACACAACACACCAATAGTGTCTCTGTGGATCACTGTGCAAACACACACACACGCGGAGTGAGCAGAGATCTTCTGAGCTGTATAAACAGAGAGTAGTCCACGAGAGGAGCATTAAACAAGCCTTTACGAAGAGCTCAAGATCACTGCTCTCAAGACGCTCAAGCACATCACTTCATGACAGTGTATCTGATTTTAACCATGTTTGCATTATTATTCTAAATCGAGAGAAGAAGAAACTATGATCACTAGTAAAACATAAATGAGTGAGAGTGTGCAAGCGCTGGATTACAGCGCCACCTAGTGTTTGTGCGCATCGGCAGATCATCACGACGCCATGCTGCTGATCTCTGCGATCAATGCTCAGTTTAATTAACACTAGGGCTGTCAAAATGACTGGAAAACTAAATATAAATTATCTACTAAAATATGATCAAAAGTCGAATTATATTCGAATTTAAAAGGCATAATTTCAGTTAGGGGTAAAAAAGCTTTTGGCTTCTCTCCTGAGGCCACAAGAGGGCGCTTTGAGCAAAATATTACTAATGCATGTTTCTTCAAAGCATAATAAAATAACACGACTATCTTTGAAAAAAAAGTGCATAATGTTTAACATAATGTCTATAAACCATATATAATTAATAAAGTTGCTTAATTTAAAAAAAAAGCACCATGCATGCATGTATAATACAAAGGACTGAAAACCAATCACAAAGAGTAGCTACTTTCTCAATCTAAGAGCATGAGATACAGTGGGATGGGGAAAAACCACCATAAAGTCTTGAGACATGTTTTTTAACAGTTGAGCTAACGTTAATTTTACATGAGACGCGAGTGCAACGCTGATAAATATGTGTTCTGTGTGAACGGCTTGGTTTCAGCTTTGACGTAAACAACATCTTCTCCACACTGATGCTCTCGTTTTCCACAATATATTGAATGAACAACGTAGCAGCGCCGCTTCAGCTGGATAGGCTAAGAAAAGCATTAACGTGCAATGACACGTACATCGTCGTCGCATCTCGCGTGCCACTGATAAAGCTGATGACGGCTGACGCAGACTTCAAACTCGAATGAAACATTTTTGCATTCGAAATTTGATTTTTTTTTTTTTTGACAGCCCTAAAACACATCTAATCAATCATCACGTGAAAGAACAACATTTTGAAGAATGGCATGTTTTTCTAGGCTGTAAAAGCAGGGCACATACTAAACAAACTAGAGAGCAGGACTGGAGCAGATCCAGTGTATAAACAGTGCTGCTGTCTGAAACCTGCGTCTGCCTGCTGTCACTGCAGAGCACTGTGTGTCCAAACACAGCCCAACATCTGCCCCTGAGTGTGTGTGTGTGTGTGTGTCTCACAATGAAAACCAATGAAAGAGACAGGAGCTGAGGAGAAGACAGCAGAATGCGGTCTGTTAATTATTTACAGTATTCACACAGACACCATCAAAAGAGATGAAATGATCTGCTTTTAGAGAGCAAACAGCAGCTGCACATGATGAACACATCACCGATCATCAGCACAATACTGCTCCTGTACTCCTGCCGCAAACATCTTATACGACACAACTTTGTAGTAATGTCTGTTTTCATTTATCTATTTGAGATCAATTAGACATTTTCAAAATTAAGTTTGTCTTTAAAGTCCTTCATCAGAATGTAATCATTTGAATTGCTCGTTTTCAGTGATGACAGAAACGCTTTCTGAAGTGCTCCGCTCAGATTATATCACGGTCTGTCTGAATACTCCACTCTGATTGGCTGGAAGGTGTGTGTTAAACTGTGTAATGCACAGGTGGAGGAGCAGTGAAAGTTGTTTGTGAAGTGTTTACATGGGCAGCTTCACTATTAGCAGAGTGACACACACACACACACATGATCTCAGGCCGGGGTCCAATCTTATTGAGAATCAGTGCTGTAGGACTAGTTAACTAGTTAAACAGATCCAGAGCTATCTTGCTCAGGGGACCAGGCACAGAGCTCTCTCTGCTTATATATTTGAGCACATGCTCATATTTATTCAATACTATGGTGGTAACTCTTCATTCTGATACTAACGATCAGTACTGTATAATGT
>NC_056604.1:28066705-28101705 GCF_018340385.1 Cyprinus carpio
TGATTAGACAGATAAATTATTAGATTATAATTACTGTTAGACCCTATTTATTAATTTATCATTTATATTAATTATAAACATATACATAATAAATAATCATATATTTCATATACAATTTGGCATTGTAATTTTTTTTTTTTTTAAAAATGCTAAATTATTTAGATAAAAATGGGAAAATATAATTGCATAATATTGTAGTCCTAATTTAAGCAAATGCATAATTAAAAAATTATAATAATAAATAAATAATAAAAATTCATCCCATCCAGGTAACAGCTGCAGAACTGCCATAAAAGATTAATAATAATTAATCATTATAAATAATCAAATTTAAAATAACAATATTACTGTGCTCTGTTGTTGGTTTACATACTTGAGCATGTTTTCTCATGGTTTAGGAGTTCCTCAGATTATTTTTATGTCTTTTGTGGGTTTTTTTTTTGGGGGGGGGGGGGTGGGGGGTGAATGGTGTCCCTTATTTTGCCAACCCTACCGATGACCGACCAATAGGCTTTTCTTTGACCAGCTTGACAGCTTCATTTTGGATGTGTCATGTGAAAATGTAATAATCCTCAATCATATGCGTTTTCCAGAGCTATCCGAGTCTGCGGGCTTCATTCGCCGGCCGCTAGCAGCTCCGTTACATTAAATCAGCACAGGTACCGTCAACAACAACAACAACAACACACCAGCAGCGCCAGTCTGATCCGTCAAAATGGCTTTTACATCTGCTCCGAAAATCAGCACCGCGCTGTCCCCTCCACAGCAGAGCCGCACAGACACACCGAGCACAGCGTTCACGCGCTCGATCCTGGGACACGCTGGCGGTGCTTCTGATCACAGCTAGCTAAGCCGCAAATCTGTGCCGTTCACAACGGTGTACACATCCGTACACGGCCAAAAATAAACCCACACTTGCCTGACGTCCAGCGAGAATCCGGTCCCTTCCGCCGATGGCACACGCTCCCGTGCGATCGCGCGCTAATCCTGTCTTTGTGTCAGCGTCTGGCAGAGAAGAGTGCGATCGATTAGCGAGCGTGAGGCCGACAGAGAGAGCCGAGCACCGGAGCACGGGGTCTGGAGAATGAGGAGCAGGAGCAGATGGGGGAGGAGAGGGGGGGGGGGGGGGGGAGGGAGAGAGAGAGGGGGGGGGGGGGGGGGAGAGAGAGAGAGAGAGAGAGGGAGAGGGAGAGAGAGAGAGAGAGGGGGGGGGGGATCAGGGATAACACTGCTTTAGCAGGAGACAGCAGCTGAGAGAGAGAGAGAGAGAGAGAGAGAGAGAGATGGAGTTTCTGGGTTTACTGCACACCACAACACAACAATAGCCATCTGTGGAGCGGGAACCTCTGGAGGAACAAGCACCTGTTAACTGCTCCGGCCCGCAGGAGTGCAGGGGGTGGGGAACGATCCCTGCAGCCACACAACAAAGGAGCACAAAGCCTCGCTCGTGTGAAGCGCTGCTCAGAGCTCAACACTGCAGCCGGTGTAACGCTCTGCCCCTCACACACCAAAACATACATGCTGCTCTTTTCAGCAGGCGTTTCTGGGCATAAAATCATGTTTTCGTGTCTCACGGTCTCAACATGTAATGTTTGGCCATCACAGACACACTGAAAGCGTGCCCTAAAGATGCTGTACAGGCAGGCAGCTCGGTGTATCAGGACATACACATCCTCCCCCACCGACCAGTCTATTGTGCTTTATTCTTTACATATGCAAAACCGCTGGAGTCCACAGCCCTGTCCATCCACACAGCAGCTCCATTACATCTGTGTGTGTGCCTCCATCTTGTTCTCCATCCTGCTGCACGAGCGGGAAACGCATCCACATCACACACCAGCGGCTCTTAAAGGGCCAGTTCCTGCACAGATGAAAGTTGATGAAATGGCATACTGTGACCCATCAGCGGTAAGCCTACATTCAGAGAACAGCCATATTTACTTTCCTAATGCTGAATAAATGGCACCTGGACTTCAGTTAACTAAGTGGCTTTAATGTAAAGTATCCACAAAATAATGGCGTACACATACAGGACTAAACTGACCACTGCTTTAATGTGATGTCTGGTGTAGACTAGGTTTTTTTGTCTTGTAGTCTGGGTCTGGCTAGCGTTCAAGCTTCCAGCAGTCAGATGTGAATCAGGTTTGTTCAGATAGGAGAAAGACTGCCTGCATTTTATATTTGCATGAGTTTTTTAGGCTGGATGCTACCGAAATGAGACAAACCACGAATGCAAATTCATTCGTCCATTCAGACAGGAAAAATCAAAACTCAACACTGCTTTTGTTTGTTTGTTTTTTGCTGCATTTTTGTTCTTTGTTTATTTAAGTGTTTAATGATTTAGACTATGTAGTGTTTTACACTTCAGATTGTCCATTGTGCCACAACAGAACGATTAGTTCTATTATTCACCTATAACCACAGACTCTTTCACCTTAAAGATATCACACTACAGAGACTGTGTCTGTTCCCCGCACTGGAAAATACAACAAATGTCCGAACCAATTTAAGAGTAACAATTTAATTGATGTTCAACAAATAAAAAAAGATGTATATAATACGGATAAACAAATGATAAAGCTTGGCTTATTGAATATCAGGTCCCTTTCTACGAAAGCACTTTTTGTAAATGATATGATCACTGATCATAATCTAGATGCACTCTGTTTGACAGAAACCTGGCTAAAACCTGATGATTACATTATTTTAAATGAGTCTACCCCCCAAGATTACTGTTATAAACATGAGCCACGTCCAAAAGGTAAAGGGGGAGGTGTTGCTTCAGTTTATAACAATGTTTTCAGTATTCCTCAGAGGGCAGACTTCAGTTAGGGCTGTCCCCGACTGATGATTTTCATAGTCGAATCGTAATTTTCGAATCTTGCCGATAGTTGAATCATATGTTTGGGGGCGGGGCAAAATACATTACCAGGAGTCAAGTCAGACATTGGACAGTGACGTTAACACACAGGGAAAATGTGTAACGGACGCCTCGCAGATACAAAAATAATGTTGATTAATTGATTAAAAGATAGTTAACATTAAACTTCAGCGAAACCCTAAGAATTCACAACATTTTTTTATAATAGTGCTCTCATTATAACGTTATGTATATGACAGTAGTTATTAACATTCTGCATTTCTGTTTTGAGCTGCACATGCTGAAGATGACCAGTCAGTCCCTCCAGGATTTTGTGATTCTGCAATCACTGAATTTATCGCAAATTCAAGCAAATTCCGCAATTTTCACCATGGATTTAACCGTAAAACTACAGGAAGAACTTGTGGCAGAAACTAAAACTAATGTTTTCGAGTGTTTTTAAATGCTTCACACAATTTTCCCAGCACTTCAATGCTTTATTACCGAATTTGAAAATTATTTTTAATGTGATGATATTTGTTTATCATAGGTTGCCCACATGTATAAAACTAAAAGTTTCATAATGTAGTAAAACAAACAATTATTTAAAAAAAAAAAATTAAATGACCACTTGTAGATGGCTGCAGAGAAATACTTAAAGGCCATTTCCACTCCCTAAATATATATATATATATATATATATATATATATATATATATATATATATATATATATATATATATATATATGTTTGTATTCATTAAATTATATTTAGACATTATGAATCACAGTAATAAAAGTACATTTTATATATATTTATTACATCTGTAAGACATCTGCTAAAGATCTGGGAATCATCTGCTGTGTACTCTAATAAACGTCTCAGAAGCAGTTTTACAGTCATTCTAATAAATGTCTATTTGACATCTGACAGGAAACATCTTAGAGACGTACTGCAGATGAACAAGCACTCTTAAAATACATCTTGCATGTGTAAATGCAGACATCAGATAGACATCTCCGAGATGTGCATGTGTGTTTAGGGTGAGTGCTTTACTGTCAGGTGCTGGAGACACCTTCTGTAGAACTTAATGGCACTGGTGCTGGGGCCTCATGTATCAACCTTGCGTACACACAAAAACTTTGCGTATGCCAGCTTTCACGCTCACGGTCGGATGTACTAACAGTGAAATTAACGCGAGAATGTGCGTTCCTCCACACCAATTTCATGTCTGGCGTACGTACATTTCTCATTGTTTTTGTCCGTTGGCGACTCTTACAGACAATGAAGTGAATTTGCAAACATTACACAACGAATTGTTCTACAAGTCTATCGCACCACCACCTGTGGGAAGCATTGCTATTAATTTGCGATTTATAAAATAATTGACATATATTGTCACACGAGCCTTATGGGAATATTCTATCAATTATGCAATTAAGTAAGAACATATAAAAGCATATGCAAATTGATACAACCCTTAGTCTATGGCAATGGCAGCTTTGGCCTTATTAGAGGACATTGCTAATGGCAGAATCCGAAGAGAACGAGTTTTTAGGGACCACAATGATTTTCTGGCCCAGGATGATGACTGGCTTATCAGCCGTTTCAGATTTCCAAGGGCTATCCTCTTGGAGCTCTGTGCTGAGTTGGGTCTGAATCTAGAGAGAGAGACAGCGAGGAGCCACGCAATACCCGTTCCCTTGCAGGTGCTGACAACACTTGGTTTCCTGGCAACTGGTTCTTTCCAAAGGGAACTGGCAGACCGCTCAGGAATAAGCCAGTCATCTTTGAGCCGCGCAATGCCAGCGGTATGGGACGGGATCATCTGTATGTCTACCAGGTATATAAGGTTCCCATATGATGCAGTTGACCAGCCAAACATTAAAACACAATTTGCAGCGATAGCCGGTTTTCCTAATGTAATCGGAGTGATCGACTGCACACACATTGCTATAAAGGCGCCATCTGAAGAAGAATTTGCATAGGTGAATCAGAAACATTTCCATTCAATAAATTTGCGGATAATATGTGATGCACAAATTTGCCTAACAAATATTGTGGCAAGGTGGCCTGGGTCAACCCATGATTCATACATCCTTACAAACAGCATGGTTGGGATGAGGCTCCAAGCTGGCAGGGTGCGTGATGGGTGGCTTCTTGGTAAGTGATGCATTTAAAGTTATGATTCTATCTAATTGTATTTTTTTTTATTTGCATTTAATTATTGAATAACCCTTCAGGAGACCGCGGTTATCCACTAAAGACGTGGCTTTTAACCCCACTCACCAACCCACAAACTGACCGAGAGCGCAGATACAATGATGCCCATTCTCGCACTCGGTCAGTTGTAGAGCGGGCGATTGGGCAGCTGAAATGTCGGTGGCGCTGCCTTGACAGGACTGGGGGGATGCTGTTCCCTTTCGATACTTCACTTATACTGCGTATGGGGCTCCTTTTTTCCTCAATACTGAAAAGCTCCTTTTTTCCTCAATACTGAAGCCTTTTTTCAATTACGCAGTTCAACTGCACTGCCATTGGTTTAATCTGTAAACTTTTTTAAACCAGTGACAGCGCTGCATAGCTGCACGAGGCTGTGGCGATGCAGCGCACCAAAAACCGGCCAAGGTGGGCGGGGTGAATGGCTATATAAGCAGGCAAATCGCCAGAGGAAATCAGATCTCACTCCTTCAGCGACGACTTCACTTCGCTGGATTCCTGCAGCGCCGGCACTCTCGCAGACAGCCGCTCTCCAGCGCCAATCTCGGGCTGCCCACTTCTCGCTTGCGGCCGCTTATCAGCTTATCTCCTGCCGCCATCCAGCGATCCTAAAAGAGCTTTTTCCAGCGGTTTTCACGGTGGCGGCCATGACGCGCCACAGCTGTGGCACATGCAGAGCCCCTCTGCATGATGATGACGGCCATGGTGAGTGCGTCTTCTGCCTGGGAAAACCCCACGCCGAGGCGGTGCTCACTGAGACTTCATGCTGCTTTTGTGAGAGCATGAGTCTTGTCTCTCTGCACTTGCGGATCGCTTTCTTTAATGAAAACGATCCCGCCCCTCGCGCCCCCCCGTCTTTTTCCTCCCATGAGCCGGCCAGAAAAAGACAGCGGGTAAGAGGGGCTCAGCGCCTGGATTTGGGTGAGCTCACGCCGGCCCAGCACCTGCGTGCCTCACCCTCTCCAATGAGAGAGCCGTCCCCTGTCCTCTTCTCACGCCCAGAGCAGCGTCCCTCAGCTGAAGCGAGTGACCTTGTCTTTTTTGGTGGATCGGAGGACGAGCCGCTTGATGACTCCATGTCGCTCGTGGCTTCTGAAACGGAGGATTGGGCCGGTGATTCTGACCCCGCCCACATGCCGTCACTTGAGCATGTCGACGCCAGAGCGGGGATGGATGCCGAGCTTCTCCGCATCCACTCCAAAGCCGTCGAGGAACTTGATCTAGAGTGGGCCCCCCCTGAAGAGCCGACGCGCAGCACGCTGGATGAGTGGTACATGCCAGGATGCCAGGATGCCACCAGGCCCCCCGCCAGCGCTCTGCCCCGTTCTTCCCTGAAGTTCATGACGAGCTGACCAGGTCGTGGCGCGCCCCCTACTCGGCCCGCTTACGCACTACCTCCTCTGCAGCTCTCACTTCAGTAGACGGCTCTCAGGAGAAGGGCTATGAGCAATTGCCGCCCCTGGATGAGGCCGTGGCTGCTCACCTCTGCCCCTCCGCGGCTGTGGGGTGGAAAAGCAAGAGAGCCCTTCCTTCCAAGCCCTGCAGGACTACCTCTGCCATGGCTGGCAGAGCCTACACTTCTGCGGGCCAAGCTGCTAGTCTAGCTCTGACGCACCTGCCTTTCGCGACCTCCGCAGCGCCACGGATTTGGCCCTGCGCGCCACGGCCCAGGCCATCGGACGATCCATGGCCAACCTGGTTGTGCTTGAGCGCCACCTCTGGCTCAACCTGACTTTTCTCGATGCCCCAATCTCTCTATCCGGTCTCTTTGGGCCAGCAGTAGAGGGATTCACAGAGCGTTTCCATGCAGCACAGAAGTCGTCCCAGGCCATGCGACACTTCCTGCCGAAATGCTCCAGCTCTGCCTTGAGTCGCCCCAGGACTGCGCCGACTCAGCATCAGCAAGCTCGCCCCACTAAGCGTGCTAAACCACCTAGACGTCAGGGCCCCCGGCCAAGGATTGTACTGGACCCGACGCCCTCAAAATCTTCCTGATTGTTGGGGAAGAAAGAGGAAGGGGCAAAGTCCTGCCGCAGCCGGACCACCCCAAAAGCTCTCTCGCCTGCCTGCTCTGCGACCTGAGCCCACTGTTGTTGTGTCCACGCAAAGTGCCATTATTATGGCAAACACAATAAATATTTCACATTTTCAAAAAGAGAGCGTTTTTCCTCTTCCACACTCGTCAGTGTTTAGACCCCTGGTCAGCGGCCTGCCATCAGACACTATCTAGTCTCTTGTCACGCGGGCCGAGGCCTGGCAGGACATCCCTGGAGTGTCCAAGTGGGTTTTGGGGATAATAAAACACGGCTACTCACTGCAGTTCACCCGAAGACCCCTGCGTTTCCGTGGGGTGATTCCCACTTTGGTAGAGCCGGACGACGCTCAGGTCCTCCGCACCGAAGTGATGACTCTGCTAAGGAAGGGAGCCATAGAAATAGTTCCTCCCTCAGAAAGCGAATCAGGGTTCTACAGCCATTATTTCCTTGTCCCCAAGAAAGATGGCGGTCTCAGCCCATCTTAGACCTCAGACTCCTGAACCTCTCCCTCATGAGACGGAAGTTCAGAGTAAAGATGCTTACTTTCACATCCAGATAGCCCCCCATCACAGACGATTCTTGAGATTCGCGTTTTAGGGCATGGCTTACCAATATACAGTCCTTCCCTTCAGGCTGTCTCTAGCTCCCCGCACTTTCACAAAGTGCATGAACGAGGCGCTTTCCCCTCTGAGACAGATGGGAATCTGTGTTCTGAACTGATCTCGATGACTGGCTCATTCTAGCCCAGTCGCGAACCGAGCTAGACCGTCACAGATCCATGCTCCTGAGCCACTTAGAGTGCCTAGGACTCAGGGTCAATTTTGCCAAGAGCTCACTGCTCCCCAGCCAACGTATTACATTCCTGGGAGCAGTCTTCGACTCAGTCCATATGAGGACCATCATATCACCAGAGTGCGCTCTGGTAATTCAGCAGCTTGCGGCTTCTGCCAGGAACAAAGCCCGTTTCCCTTTGAAGTTCTTTCAGAGGATGCTATGGCTGATGGCTTCCGCCTTCCCAGTTTTACAGCTTGGCCTCCTACGAATGCGGCCACTGCAATACTGGCTAAAACTCCGGGTCCCACCTCACGCTTGGCGGCATGGCCACTATCGCATCAGGGTCAACCAGGCCTGTCTGGCAGCCCTGAAACCTTGGATGAACCCTGTTTGGTTCAGTCGTGGAGTACCCCTACAGGCGGTTTCCAGAAGGACGGTGCTCTTAACAGATGCGTCCAACTTGGGTTGGGGCACTTTGTGCGAGGGCAGACCAGCCTTTGGCTCATGGTCACACGAGGAGAGTCATCTCCATATCAACTGCCTCGAGATGCTTGCAGTGGAACGAGCCCTTCAATCCTTTCAGACGATCCTGAAGGGGCGCCACGTCCTAGTCCAGTCGGACAGTATGACAGTGGTGTCCTACATAAATCACCAAGGCGGCCTTTCGTCCAGTCGCCTCTGCACACTGGCAAAGCGCCTCTTGAAATGGGCTTTACCCAGGCTTTGATCGCTCAACGCGATGCATATACCTGGCAAGACGAGGGGATCTGGGAGCAGACATGCTATCCCGGAGCAATGTCCCCTCGGATGAGTGGATGCTCCATCCCCAGAAGGTTCTCAAAATCTGGGAGATTTTCGGGAAGGCAAAGGTCGAACTTATCACATCAGAAAGCAACTCTCATTGACAACCTATTTCTCGAAGGACACAGATGCGCTGGCCCACGACTGGCCCAGCCTCCTTCTTTTACGCTTTTCCCCCAATGCTCTGATCCCTCAGGTCATCAGATGAGTCAGGGAAGACAAGCACAGAGTCCTCCTGGTGGCCCCGCTCTGAAGGAGCCAAGTTTGGTCCTCGGAGCTATTCAGGCTTTCCATGGAAGCCCCGTGGCCGATCCCCCTGAGGCGGGACCTCCTCTCTCAGGTGAACAGGACAATCTGGCATCCTCAGCCAGATCTCTGGGCCTTGCACCTATGGTCCCTCGATGGGAGCCTTTAAGCCTCCCCGGGGACGTGCTACATACCATTGCTCAGGCGAAAGCACCGTCTACAAGACGTCTCTACGCCCAGAAATGGTCAGTCTTCATTGACTGGTGCTCAGCACGAAACGAAGACCCTGTTGAGTTTCTCCAAGAGCGTCTAGACAAGGGTCTCACCCCTTCCACCCTCAAGGTGTACATAGCAGCCATCGCAGCATTTCATGCTCCTATCGCTGGTCAATCAGTGGGTCGAAACAGCCTCATTGTGCATTTCCTGAGAGGTTCTAGGCGGTTGAACCCCTCGCGTCCTCTAACTGTTCCCACTTGGGACCTTCATACGGTCCTTGGAGCACTCAAGGGGCCTCCCTTTGAGCCGCTGCGGTCAGCTCGACTCCGTTCAGAGCACAGGTCATTTCCCTCTCGGCACTGCCTCCTTTGTCAGGCGAGCGAGAGCTGGAATTACTGTGCCCAGTTAGGGCTTTGAGGATATACATTGAGCGGTCAGAGCCATTCCGGCAATCTGACCAGCTTTTTGTCTGCTTTGGTGGCCGCACCAAGGGGTCTTCGGTCTCAAAGCAGCGCTCTCGCGTTGGGTAGTCGACGCTATCGCTCTGTGTTACTCATCTATGGTCCTTGAGTGCCCCATAGGAGTAAGAGCCCACTCCACTAGAGTGGTGGGCTCTTCTTGGGCCTGGACTAGTGCTGTTTCTATCAAGGACATCTGTGAGGCGGCCGGCTGGTCCTCGTCGTCCACTTTTGTCAGATTCTATAACCTGGACATCCCGACCTTGCATGCTCGGGTCCTTTCGGTATGATAACGACGGCCTCTATCTGACTCCGTCATCATGCCACCTCCAGGGAGCTAGCTCCCTCTTAGCAGTGTGGCGTAAAGGGTCCGACGGCTCCGGCCCTCTCACATGTCCCCTGGATCCCAAGGTATCCAAGATAAGTGTTGTCATTCCCTACCGTGGCACAGCGCGGTTGAATTCGTTCCCCATGCGCAGTATGAGTGAAGTATCGAAAGGGAACGTACTCGGTTACGAACGTAACCTCGGTTCCCTGAGATACGGAACGAGTACTGCATTATATGCCGTGCCACGAGGCTGCAGCTTCAGTGTCGTCGCTTCAGTCATATGACCTGATTTCCTCTGGCGATTTGCCTGCTTATATAGCCATTCGCCCCGCCCATTTTGGCGGGCTTTTGCACGCTGCATCATCGCAGCGCTTTCATTGGTTTAAAAAAGTTTACAGATTAAACCAATGGCAGTGCAGTTGCACTGCATTATTGAAAAAAGGCTTCAGTATAGAGGAAAAAAGGAGCTTTTCCCCATACGCTGTACAAGGTTACATTCGTAACCGAGTACGTTATACCGCCCTGACAAGGTGTGTTAATTGACCCCTTTACCACTGCCTGTTCTGCCCACACTTTGTCAGTGCGTAGCAGTTCTCCATTTAACGTCCACCTTTATATCAGACCATTTCTTTTTAAGGTCATTTGCAGTGTGACTTTCAGATCCCACCGCATTGACGGCTTCAGCCAAACTCTCCCACTCATATTTTTTCCTTTTGTTATTAATTCCGGAGGACAAAGTTCCAAATAAAATATTTTTTCTCGTTTCTACCTCCGATAGTAGCACCTCCAGTTCACTTTCTGTAAAGTTTCGTTTCTTGCCGCTTGCTTGAGCCATTTTCTTACTGCTTTCTTTTGCCAAAGTGGACTCATTACCATATTTAAATTTATTTAATTAGGGGAGGAGACTGGGTGGGGCATTGTGCTCGTGCATGTGTGCTCAATTTTACGTTAATTGGGATGTACAAAGAGAATATGCGTGGGATCCTTCGTACGCAGAGATTCATACATTTTCATACATTTTTGTTTTTTTTGTGCATATGTACATTTACAGCTTTGTCCGTACGCAATGTTTTAGTATGAATTCAACGCAAGTCTTTGTAAATGAGGCCCCTGGTGTCCTCAAATGTTAGTCTGGAGCTCTTCAGTGGTCCTCGAAGTCATAAAAGTCATAACAGTGTTAGAAGAATGTTGTCTTTGGTATATTTTCACTGCAAAACAATAAGAAATGCTGCAAATATCACCACAAATTTTGAGAAAAGTCGCAGCAAAATCAGTAATTTTAGGCCACAAAAATCAGAGAAAAGTTCTGCGAAATCCTGGAGGAACTGACCAGTAGAATGAAGCAGCAGGTTTTTAATCAATGGGATTTAACTCATAATTTATCTAGAATATGCTTTGTTATTTATACAACATAATGTTAATATTACGACTTATAGGCTATCTGCATAAAATGCCCCGAATGAACAAACGTGTCTGTGCGGCTCTGAGTGAACTCCTTTTGTGGATGTGTTCTTCACACAACGACGTGCAGAAACACAGCAACTGAACTCTAAAAATTCACAGCATTTTATTATAATAGTGTTCTCATTATAATTTTATGTGTGTGGGGGTTCGAGTCATATTTGTTGTTATTCTGCATTGTTGTTTGTACAGCTCGCTGTGCGCTGAAGAGATAATCACTGTATACTGTGGCTGTACACTATACAATAAAGCGCTTTACTGCAGTGCAACTCAACCAAATGCATCTCATACGAGATAAAATAATAAATACACAATATATATAAACCAGCTGAAATGTTTTGAAATCACTTGTACCCTAGCTGATCGAAACAATCCAGTCTTTCAGTCTGCCTGTATCAGTTTGAGTCTTGTTAAAGATTTAAATCCCTGCCACCAAGATGCTTCTCTGTTGGTCACAGTTGGAAAGTGAAACTTAAATCTATAGGAGTGGTTGGATTTATTCACGCATGTTAAAATATTTGATTAAAGCTTCTTTCTTTTCAGATTCTTATTAACAGGCTGTATATTGACTTATTGGGAGAAAACCAGTAGTTCTATGTGAAATCAGACATTGAGCACCCCCATATAGCTAAAATGGCATGATAACACACACCCCATGAATATTCAACTGTGAGATTGGGAGTCAAATCAGGCTCCTCCTATTGAAGCATCGAATCTTCCACTATTCTGGGTCACCCCTAACTTCAAGTATTCGTTTGAAGTAATGGTGCTTCATATAACATTATCCAGAGAAACAAGTGTTAAAGGGTTACTCCACCCCAAAATGAAAATTTTGTCATTATTCACTTACCCCATAGTCGTTCCAAACCTGTAAAAGCTTTGTTAGTCTTCAGAACACAATTGAAGATATTTTGGATGAAAACCGGGAGGCCTGTGACTGTCCCATAGATTGCCAAGTAAGGGTGCTTTCACACTAGCACTTTTGGTGCACACACGGGTTCGACTGATGTCAGAGTTTGGCTGTCTTCGTAACTCTGGTGCGCACCCACGAACTGTACCCGAGTCTGCTTAAAAAGGGTGCTCTGGGGTATGGTTCATGTGAATTCCAGTACGGTTCGCTGCTGATGTGAATGCAATCATACCAAATCGCGGAAGTGGACCACTATTAATGACGTATTATTTAATGAAAATGTGTGTTTGTGTGTGTGTTTTACTCATTTCTGACGAGCGTGACTGACGTGCTGCAAACAGAGACCTGTATGTCTCATTTCTGTTCACCTTCAGTGTTCTTTAGATCATTTGCAGTACATTTGTAAGACAGACATAAGTGCCGTTATGTACCAAAGCTTTGTAAACAAAACAAACGGTTCAAAAACGTAAATATATTGAAGTGCAGAGAACAATGTTATGCATTTGCCACCTTTTCCTGCGCCGTGTTACTAAGCAATGGGATAAACAGCTGTTGGCTTGATGACGCAAATGAACCGTGGTTCGTACCCAAATAAAATAATATGAATGCAGACCAGCAGGGGCAGGGGGAGGAGGGAGCAATCGAATTCGGGTTCGGACCAGGCAAGCGAACCAAGTCTGAAAGCACCCTGTCAAGGTCCAGAAAAGTATGAAATACTTTGTCAGAATAGTCCATCTGCCATCAGTGGTTCAACCGTAACGTTATGAAGCGACGAGAACACTTTTTGTATGTGGAAAAAAACAAAAATAACTAATTTATTCAACAATTCGTCTCCTCTATGTCTCTCCGCATAACCATATCGCCATTTTGGAGATTATCCGCTGAACGCAAACTGTGTAAGCTATTCTGTGTCAGCCATGACACAAGGATACATTTACTATGTATATTTACGCTTTGATTTGAACGAAAACAGTGCATCCGTGCAGAGCGGCTGACACAGAAGTGCATACATTAGTGGAAGTGCATTAGCATGGTTCAAATCATACCTCTCTGGCCGCCATCAATTCATAGCAGTCAATGAAGAGGTATCATATTGATCACAAGTGCAGTATGGAATACCTCAAGGCTCAGTATTCAGCACTTACTCTTCATGCTTTACATGTTACCCTTGGGAGATATCATCAGGAAACACGGTGTTAGCTTTCACTGTTAGGCTGATGATTCTCAGCTCTATATTTCTTTGTGGCCCGATGAAATATACAAATTTGAAAAACTAACAGAAGGCACAGTTGATATAAACAACTGGATGACGAGTAATTTCTTACTGTTAAATTCTGAAAAAAACAGATGTGTTATTTATCGGACCTAAAACCTCTGCATGTAATAACCTAGAACACTGTCTAAGACTTGATGGCTGCTCTGTCAATTCTTCGTCATCAGTTAGGAACCTAGGTGTGCTATTTGATAGCAATCTTTCCTTTGAAAGGCACATTTCTATCTCATGTTCCATCTCAAAAATATATCTAAATTACGACCTATGCTCTCAATGTCAAATGCAGAAACGTTCATTCATGCGTTCATGACCTCAAGGTTAGATTATTGTAATGCTTTATTGGGTGGTTGTTCTGCATGCTTTATAAACAAACTCCAGCTGGTCCAAAATGCAGCAGCTAGAGTTCTTACCAGGCCCAGGAAGTATGACCATATTAGCCCGGTCCTGTCAACACTGCACTTGCTTCCTATTAAACATTGTATAGATTTTAAAATCTTGCTTATTACTTATAAAGCCCTGAATGGTTTAGCACCTCAGTATTTGAACGAGCTCTTGTTACATTATAGTCCTCCACGTCCGCTGCGTTCTCAAAACTCTGCCAATTTGATAATACCTAGAACATCAAAATCAACTGCGGGCAGCAGATCCTTTTCCTCTTTAACGCCTAATCTACCTAACATTGTTCTGGAGGCAGACACACTCTTGCAGTTTAAATCTAGATTAAAGACCCATCTCTTTAACCTGGCTTACACATAACACACTTTCACATTTCTAATATTCAAATCTGTTAAAGTATTGTTAGGCTGCATTAAGTCAACTGGAACTAGGAATATTTCCCATAACACCCGATGTACTTGTTGCATCATGAGAAGAAAGGAATCTACACTAATCAATAAACACTAGATCAGAGGGTCACTGCAGTCACCCGGATCCAGTACGTATCCAGCCCAGATGGTGGATCAGCACCTAGAAATGACCTCTACAGCCCTGAAAGACAGCGGAGACCAGGACTAGAGCCCCAGAGACAGATCCCCTGTAAAGACCTTGTCTCAGACGACCACCGGGACAAGACCACAGGAAACGGATGATTCTTCTGCACAATCTGACTTTGCTGCAGCCTGGAATTGAACTGCTGGTTTCGTCTGGTCAGAGGAGAACTGGTCCCCGACTGAGCCTGGTTTCTCCCAAGGTTTTTTCTCCATTCTGTCATCAATGGAGTTTTGGTTTCTTGCTGCTGTTGCCTCTGGCTTGCTTAGTTGGGGACACTTCATTTACAGCGATATCGTTGACTTGATTGCACAGTAGGGCTGCACGATTAATCTAACGCGATTGTCAGTAAAGCCGGTTCTGTGATTAGTAGTAAATCTCTATCACCTGAAACACATGAAAGCACATCAAAATACCACATTTAATAACATGTTTTTACTCCATACTCACTTCATAATGGGTTCAGTCGAGTGTTTGAAATACATCCTTCTGTGAGATGATGTGGCTTCTTACACAAAATAAGACACAACATATTTCATAGTATTCTAGGCAGTGATAAAGGCTATGTCGATTAGCATTGCATTATAGATATACTTTATTATAATGAAAATTATAATAATAAGAACTCAGATAAACCATATATTGTCGTAGTCATGTGTTTATTAGTCACGTTGAATTAATAAAAGCAGTTAAATCTTCTGTTTATTCAGCAACCACCATACATAGGGATCTCCTGGGTTTCTTCTGTGGGGGGTATATGGAGTTTCCGCCTTCGGATGTAGATTTACTGCTGATCACAGAACCATGCTTCACTGACAAGATACACATGAAAATTGCAACTTCTGTCTAATATAAATGGATAAAAACTGTATAATTGCTTTTTTTTTTAAGAGCTGAAGGTTTCTGCTTTAACACTTGGGTTCAGAAGTCTTAACAAGGTGGGCGGAAATGAGCATAATACTTGATGAAAACAAAAGCAGCAGCACATATGTAGTGGAGATATTAAATATATATATATATATATATATATATATATATATATATATATATATATATTTATTTATTTACTTTTTTATTTTTTTTGCCAACATGTTTTGGCACACAGACTTTCATCAGGCTAAAATAAAGAACACAAACAAAGACAGATTCAAACTCAGTCAGCCAATCACTGAGAGAGAACAAACCAGATGGAATGAAATCCTTCAATCACAGCACACACCTAGAAAGAGGCCAGCAATCAGCTTTGAACACAGGTTTAAACTGCCTTTATATGAACTGCATTCTCTGTCCTATTGAAGTACTTACTTCAATGGAGCAGAGAGTGAAGGAAAAGCTGCTAACAAAAAGCATCAGGACGATGTAAATAATGCGTATATAGCTATTTCCCTTTGTCTTATTTACAGTTTTGATTATTGTTGTAACAAGGAGTCAAAGGCGAACGGATCCATTTGCAGCTTTTATTAATCACAGTCAGAAACAGACAAGATCAATCACCAGTGTCAGGGATAACACATAATCCAGAGACATAGATGTATTCCAGGCAGAGGTCAGGGCAGGCAGCAATCAGCATAAACAGAGTAGAAAAACAAGATCAATGGTCAAAGGGGCAGGCGGCAGAGGACTATGAACTAACACAAGGAAATCGCTCAGAAATGTCAGATTAGGCTAAACAAGACTTCGCAATCACAGTATATATAGAGTCCAAACACAGTATATATAGAGGAGTGGTAATGGGGAACACCTGGTGGTGATCAGCCCTAGGCACGGGATTATGGGAAATGGAGTTCAGACACTAAATGCAAGAGTCCTGAGTGGAGTGCCCTATACTGGAGTTCATGGGCCCTCCAGCTGATGATCTTGACAATTCTAGTATTATTTGGAAATATGGAAAATGATAATGGACAATGAGAAGGTGAATAGAATAGAACAGATAAAGAAAATATATATATACTGTATATGTAAGTAGTCGCTCAGAAATGAGAAAATCTCAGAGATTAATATGGATCAAATGAAGTCCCAGTGTCTTAATTTGATTTTGCCAGACTCTCTATCAGAGCAATACTGTATTCATCTGACAAATTAAACTACAAAACACTAAATAGACAGATTCAGAGACTTAGTGTTATCAACCTCTCCACTCATTCCATCCTGATCTAACATTTTGTTCCAAAAGTTGACTTTTACATTAATTGATAAAGTAAATCATTGGTTTACATCTTTCCCTGTAGCATCTGTATCATCTGCAGCACGTTGTGTCCTTCACTCATTTAAAGGGGACATCAGATGCCCATTTTCCACAAGTTGGAATGATTTTTTAGAGTTTTCATGAAATGACTGCAGAACACTTTAAAATTTCTCAATGGTGGTGTAAAACAACACCCTTTTTACCTTGTCAAAACAGCTCTGTTCACAGGGACCCATTTCAGTGCATGTCTCTTTAAATAATAATGAGCTACTGCTCACCACACCCCTCTCTTCCTCTTTTGTGTATTCGGTGATGCGTCATCCCTATACAAAAAGACAGCAGGGCATGTGCCCCCACAGATTGTTTTAGCCAAGTAGATTTTGCGTGCACCCTCCAAAAGACAATAAAATAGCCGAATGATATTTTTTAAAAAACTGATACAATCACACCGGCATGATTAGATCATTCAGTGCGTCACTTGGTGCTAAATTCAAATCTGAGTTCACTGGCTGGCGCTGAGCCAGAGACAGACACGCTTTTACAGCGCTGTGCTTTATAACCAATCACTCACAATTCTTGCTTATGAATGCAATGACCAATCAGAGGCATTCAGATGAGTCATTGCTGAAACGGTGTTCAGGGGGTGCGCTGGCTGACTGTATTCTCTCATTAGAAACAACAACTTGCAGATGTGTGTGCGATGTAAGTACGATATTAATTTCACAGTCTAAACAGCTTGAGTGATTTTAATGGGAGTTTTTCAGAGTGCTTGAACTCTGGCTAGACTGAAGTAAGTGATTTTTTTCCACAATTTCTTTATTAGATTTAGATTTAGTCATTTTGCAGACACTTTTATCCAAAGTGACTTACAATTGGGGATACATAAAAAGATTCTTCTTAAAGAGGCAGACAGACACAGGAAGTGCTTGTAATACCAAGTTTTAGACATTGTTCAAATAAGTACAAGTACTAAGCACAGTTTTTTTTTTTATTATTTATTTATTTATGATGAATTCAAGTAGCTTTGAAAGAGATGAGTTTTCAGCTGTCAATTGAAAATTTTCAGGGATTCCGCATTCCGGATAGGGGTGGGAAGATCATTCCACCAGCCAGGAATGGTGAACGAGAATGTTCTGGAAAGTGATTTTGAGCCTCTTTGTGATGGTACCACAAAGCATTGCTCACTTGCAGATCTCAGAATTCTGGAGGGGATGTAGGTTCGTAGTAGTGAGTGGTAGTAGGCGGGTGCTGAGCCTGCAGCTGTTCTATATGCAAGCATCAATGTCTTGAACTTGATGCGAGCCGGTAGCCAGTGCAAGGAGATAAAGAGAGGTGTAACATGGGCTCTTTTGGGCTTGTTGAAGACCAGTCGTGCCGCTGTATTCTGAATCATCAGAGGTTTGATTGTGCTTGATGGAAGTCCAGCCAGAAGAGCACTGCAGTAGTCCAGCCTAGAAATGACAAGGGCCTGGACAAGAAGTTGTGCAGAATGCTTCTTTAGAAAGGACCTCATCTTTCTGATGTTGTGCAATGCAAACCTGCAAGATCGAGCAGTCTTTGCATTGTGGTCTTTGAAGGTCAGCTGGTCATCAAAGCTTAAACCAAGATTTCTGACCGAAGTTGATGGGGAAATTGTAGAAGAACCTAGCTGGATGGAGAAATCATACTGTAGAGTTGGAGTGGCAGGGAATACAAGGCGCTCAGTCTTTGCCAGGTTGAGCTGTAGGTGATATTCTTTCATCCATGCCGAGATGTCCACCAGGCAGCCTGAGATCCGTGCAGCTACTGTTGGATCATCCGGTTGAAATGAAAGATAGAGCTGTGTGTCATCAACATAGCAATGGTAGGAGAAGCCATGTGCCTGTATGATACCCAGAGATGTTGTGTATATGGAGAAAAGGAGGGGTCCAAGAACTGATCCCTGAGGAACCCCAGTGACAAGTTGTTGTGCTTTGGATACCTCCCCTCCCCAAGCCACCCTGAAAGACCTACCAGTGAGATAGGATTCAAACCAGCGAAGTGGAATCCCTGTGATGCCCAGTGATGAGAGGGGATCTGATGATTAACAGTGTCAAAAGCAGCAGATAGATCAAGCAGAATAAGAACTGATGAATCAGCTTTTGCAATCCACAGGGCTTCCGTGACTGACAGTAGCACAGTCTCAGTTGAATGGTCACTCCTGAAACCTGACTGGTTAGCGTCCAGTTTGTTGTTCTGTGAGAGAAACAATGAAAACTGGTTGAAAACAACTCTTTCGTGTGTTTTTGCTATAAATGGAAGGAGAGAGACAGGTCTGTAGCTATCTGTAAGTGAAGTGTTTAATGTAGGTTTCTTGAGGAGTGGGGTTGGTCTGTAGTTTTGTGTGAGTTGGGTGAGGTGCCTGTGAGGAGAGATGTGTTGATGATGTGTGTGAGTGCTGTTAAGAGTGTAGGAGAGATTGCTTGGAGAAGGTGTGAGGGGATTGGGTCTAGAGGGCATGTTGTAGGGTGGCTGGAGAGGATAAGTTTTGATACTTCTGCCTCAGTGAGGGGACAGAAGGGGAAGATGGGAGTTTTAGCGGTGGGTGTGGTTGGTTTGAGGTGCTGTGTGTGTGGGGCTGAGAATTGACTACTGATTGTTCTGGTTTTGCCTGTGAAGAATGAGGCAAAATCATCCACTGTTATCGAAGTGGAGGGAGATGGTGTAGGGGGACAGAGGAGAGAATTTAATGTTTTGAAGAGGTTACGTGTGTCTGGAGCGCTGTTTATCTTGTTGTGGAAATATGAAGATTTGGCAGTGTGGACTTCAGCAGAGAAAGATGAAAGCAAAGACTGATACATACTCAGGTCTGACGGATCTTTTGATTTGCACCATTTTCTCTCTGCATTTCAGTTTGGTCCGATGCTCGTGAAGAACATCGGATAACCAGGGGTTAGAAGGGGCAGCCTGTGCTGGCCTGGAGGAGAAAGGACAAATATCCTCTAGACAAGAGGTTAAAGTAGAGCATAAAGTGTCCGTTGCTGCATTCACATCCAGAGATGAGAAATGGGTAGGTGAGGGAAGAGAGGAGGATACCACGGAGGAAAGATGGGAGGGGGAAAGGGAGTCTAAAAGGTCTAAAAGTAACCGATATAGGGGTTGGTGGCACACAGGTAGCAAATTGTAGTTTAAATGTAATGAAGAAATGGTCAGAGATATGTAGGGGTTTTACCAGAATGTTGTCTGCAGTACAATTGCATGTGTAAATTAGGTCAAGTTGGTTGCCTGATTTGTGTGTGCTTGTAGTGGTAAGTTGTTTGAGATCAAATGAATCAAGGAGTGAATGAAAGTCTGTAGCATAAGGCTTGTCCAGATGAAGGTTGAAGTCGCCAAAGACTAAAAGTGGACTGCCATCCTCCAGGAATGAGGCATTGTCGAGAGACAACTGGAATGGTTTGGAAACTCATGATAGAGGTGGAAAAGAGAGGACAGAAAATGAGAGTTAGTATAGGGAAGATAAAAATATACTTAAGTACCTTGTTGGTTTCGTTGCTCATTGAAGTTGCGCAGGTAAAGTCGTAGGTCTTTACTCTTGGAGGGCTGAACGCTTCTGCTGATGCTTCCGCGTCAGCGCATAGACATCACATAAATCCACAGTCTAATACACTAAAGTGAAAACAGCTGTGGCCGCCTTCTAATTATCACACCCAATAGCCTATAGCAGGCCAATTCCTCAAATCGAAAATACAGTTCGCACTTTAATGCCGGAAGGGTGCAATGCAAATTACACAGGCTCCTTCTTAGCCAAGGGCAAATACAGGTGCTGGTCATATAATTAGAATATCATCAAAAAGTTCATTTATTTCACTAATTCCATTCAAAAAGTGAAACTTGTATATTATATTCATTCATTACACACAGACTGATATATTTCAAATCTTTATTTCTTTTAATTTTGATGATTATAACTGACAACTAAGGAAAATCCCAAAATCAGTATCTCAGAAAATTAGAATATTGTGAAAAGGTTCAATATTGAAGACACCTGGTGCCACACTCTAATCAGCTAATTAACTCAAAACACCTGCAAAGGCCTATAAATGGTATCTCAGTCTAGTTCTGTAGGCTACACAATCATGGGGAAGACTGCTGACTTGACAGTTGTCCAAAAGATGACCATTGACACCTTGTACAAGGAAGGCAAGACACAAAAGGTCATTGCAAAAGAGGCTGGCTGTTCACAGAGCTCTGTGTCCAAGCACATTAATAGAGAGGCGAAGGGAAGGAAAAGATGTGATAGAAAAAAGTGTACAAGCAATAGGGATAACCGCACCCTGGAGAGGATTGTGAAAACCCATTCGAAAAGAGATTCACAAAGAGTGGACTGCAGCTGGAGTCAGTGCTTCAAGAACCACTACACACAGACGTATGCAAGACATGGGTTTCAGCTGAGCATTCCTTGTGTCAAGCCACTCTTGAACAACAGACAGCGTCAGAAGCGTCTCGCTTCAAAAAGGACTGGACTGCTGCTGAGTGGTCCAAAGTTATGTTCTCTGATGAAAGTAAATTTTGCATTTCCTTTGGAAATCAGGGTCCCAGAGTCTGGAGGAAGAAAGAAGCGGCACACAATCCACGTTGCTTGAGGTCCAGTGTAAAGTTTCCACAGTCAGTGATGGTTTGCGGTGCCATGTCATCAGCTGGTGTTGGTCCACTGTGTTTTCTGAGGTCCAAGGTCAACGCAGCCGTATACCAGGAAGTTTTAGAGCACTTCATGCTTCCTGCTGCTGTCCAACTTTATGGAGATGCAGATTTCATTTTCCAACAGGACTTGGCACCTGCACAGAGTGCCAAAGCTTCCAGTACCTGGTTTTAGGACCATGGTATCCCTGTTCTTAATTGGCCAGCAAACTCGCCTGACCTTAACCCTATAGAAAATCGATGGGGTATTGTGAAGAAGAAGATGCGATATGCCAGACCCAAGAATGCAGAAGAGCTGAAGGCCACTATCAGAGTAACCTGGGCTCTCATAACACCTGAGCAGTGCCACAGACTGATCGACTCCATGCCACGCCGCATTGCTGCAGTAATTCAGGCAAAAGGAGCCCCAACTAAGTATTGAGTGCTGTACATGCTCATACTTTTCATGTTCATACTTTTCAGTTGGCCAAGATTTCTAAAAATCCTTTCTTTGTATTGGTCTTAAGTAATATTCTAATTTTCTGAGATACTGAATTTGGGATTTTCCTTAGTTGTCAGTTATAATCATCAAAATTAAAAGAAATAAACATTTGAAATATATCAGTCTGTGTGTAATGAATGAATATAATATACAAGTTTCACTTTTTGAATGGAATTACTGAAATAAATGAACTTTTTTATGATATTCTAATTATATGACCAGCACCTGTATTAAAATTACCAGTAAGTGCAATCAAAAATACAAACGCCAATGAACATGTAAAGTAGAAATAGGCAGGAAACTAAATATTCCTTCCTAGCAGCAAGTAATAACTCAAACAGCAGATCTAAAAACAAGTATTAGCAAAACACTCATGCACAACTGTCAGTCTCTTCTGCTGACTAATCGCTTGTCCCTAAAAAAATAGCCATTTTTTATTTTATCTATTAAAAATACCTTCAAATTATATATGATTTGTTGGAATCAGATGAAAAATGACTGAGCTAAGTCGACAGAGTCAGCAAACTCAATTCTGAGAAAAATTAAGTTTTCTGAAGGTTCCAAAACAAAATCACTGAGCAACGTTGCATCTTTTCCTCCACGTCCTTTCTTAATATCATTTACTAAATTGATAATCACAATATAGCCATTTTTTATTTTATCTTTGTTATCCAAAAACAACGATAACAGAACAAATATAAGAAAGAAACAAATAGGCATAGTGCATTACTTTTTTTCATTTTATATCTAAACAAAAACATTCAAGTAAGTAAGAAAAAATAATAATATGTTGTAAATATCTTTTGTGTGTTTTTTACCAATAAATTCATTAGCAGTTCAATCAAGTGATCTTTTCTTTTATCGTTTGATTAACATTATTGAGACAGGTGGCCTATATAGTAAGTCCTGCTGTAAAGCATGTATCTAATATAATGTTACACGTCAGATGTTTTTTCCCACCAACAGTTCCCCTAAATGTTCACTTAAGACATAACAGATTTTGTTTGCATGAATAGCCTACTTAAATACTGTAATTCTATGTATACAGTATGTGTATATTTATCTGGATTGCGTGCTGCCAGAAGCACCTTTGCCTGTGTCAGTAATTTTAGATGTTTAATTACTTTTGGAGCACTGGGAAGGCTAGAAGAGGGCTTAATGAACTCATTTTGGTGAAAACTTGAAATTCGACTAAAATCGACATTGTTCACTTTGTTTTTTGTCTGTAGCTCAAAATTAGCCCATGCCCATTCACACTCATTTTGCCAGCATGGGTCACAAATGTTTTTTGCTCCCTTTCTGTACAATGAAAGTGTTATAATTAGTAATTTACAATGTTTTATTAAATTCACATTAAATACAAAGTCAATCGTTTTAAAAAATATTTTATGGCATGACACCCATAACTAGTACTTAAGTAAAAAGTTTTTATTGCTAGTTAATAGTTTACACTGTTAGACTACTTTGCCCATCGCCCTTTATAGATCAATAATCCATAAAGGGGCAAAATTTACTTTCACATATTTGAGAATCAATACATTTTATGATACAGTTAACACGTTTGGGAATATTTCGAATAAAGAAATAAATAAAACATAAGCCTATGTCAGTTATACAGTGCTATCGTGTCTGCTGTGTCACATGACAAGCATGACGTGATTGATGAGACTCTGTGTCTCTTCATGTGAACACAGTGGAGTCCCTTTCCAATACATCACATTCAGAGAATCATTATAATCCTCAAACCCGGAGGATTGAAGCAGTTTACCGGATTTAGCGTCACATGGCAGCAGACACACAGCAGAACGTGCAATCAAACAGGACAAGCTTTTTAATCTGTACATGGCCTGCTCCTGATCTCCAGCATCCCTTCTGGAACAACAGTCAGCTTTCACAAGATCCTTTGATCGTTTCTTACTATTCATTTCTGTGCTACTGTATACTGCTGTTTACAGACATGAAATGCCTGACAGAATACAACTAAATCCTAAAGAGATGACAAAGACTAACCAGCTGCTTACACAAACAACAGATGTCATTTGTATTGTAACATATTTACTCAAGAATGCATACAGTTTCTAAGGATAGTGATTAGATATATAACAATCAATTTAAGACTCTTAGGTCCCCTGGAGGTTTGCTGTGGCCCCCTAGTGGACTACTGTATGTCAATCATAAACAAAATGTACAATTACTGTACAATTTTTTATTTTAATTTATTTATTTTTTGTATCTGTTCATATCTGTGAAACTCCTGTGTGTGTGTGTGTGTGTGTGTGTGTGTATATATGGAGACCCCTGGTCTAGGTAGATGTCTTAATGCAAAGAGGAACTAGACCATAGATTTCATTTATATGACTGATAAACGGGAATCATTTTGGAAGTTTGCTCTGTCTAATGCTGTGATTGTAGGGGCTGTTTAAGGTGACCTATGTATGTGGTGTTTCTACAGTTACTGGAGTGAAAAACTGAAACTATCTTAGAAATGATGTCAGCTGATCTTAGGTATTAGCGTTCCTGTATTTTCTGTCACGTCTGAAGGTCTGAATGACTCGTTTAATCTTACAGCGACAGCCTTCAAACTTTAAAGGAGGCTCACACTTTCTATTCAATGTTTCTGGTCTGTGTTTAGTGTTTCTGCTGGACTCACAGGGAGCGTTGTAGCTTGTTTCTGATGCTCTCCTGCAGCCGCTGATCTGCCGAGACATTCTGAAAGCGCTGACTCAAGAAATAACTCAAGTCCTTCTTCAGCCTGCCACCTGAAAACACACACACATACTTGTCAATGCAAAATGGACGGACTGTTTTATGGAATATTACATGGTTTATTACAAACGATTTATACATGCAAAAAATAAAAAACAAAAAACACGAACTTCCTTTCATGCAACAACATCTCTATAATATGACAATAATGCTCAATAACCCTCCAGCAACCAATCAGCACACCACAATGATCCAGTCTATTCTCCCACAGTAGAGGATGGATGAGGATAGTTTGATAAAAATCTAGTTTTCTTCCATATGTTGACATTTTTAACATATGAAGTTGTGCTTTTTGTTATAAGCTTTTATTTCCCATCACAGCCATAAACCAAAGACAGGTTTTATTATTTCTCAGACAAAATTCTGCATATTTTTTTGTGAAATTAAAAAATATATTTAAATAACGAAAAGAAAAATCAAATAAAAATATGATAAATAAAAGTACAATACAAATAAGAGAAATCTCTTCACAAACAAACTGAGGCTTTGCATGTGCTCTTTCCTAGCTTTTTTTTTTTTTTTTTTTTAAATATCAGGATGTCCACATTTTCCAGCAGAAAATACACCCTGTACAGAAAATGCATTGAAGCAAACAGAATGATCTGACTTTAGCTTTGTGAAATGACGCTACATAAACTCCATGAGTGAGAATAGACTCTCAGCCAGCAGGAACAGCAGCAATTAGGGTTGCCACCTCCAGCGAGGCAAAATAAGGGACACCCATTCCAGCCAGATTAATATTTTTTTTACATTTGATTATTTATTTGATTATTTATAATTATTAATAACCCAATTATTAATTAAGTCTGTGTGTTTTTTTTTTTTTTTTTTTTCTTTTTTGACAGTTCTGCAGCTGTTACCTGGATGGGATGATTTTTTTAAATTAATTAATTAATTAATTTATTATTCATTTGCTGAAATTAGGGCTACATTTATTTGTCCCATTTCTAACTAAATAATTTAGCATTTTTAACAACTTTTTAAAATTCCAAATTGAATATGACATTTTTGATTATTTATTATGTATATATTTATGATTAATATAAATTATAAATTAATAAATAGGGTCTAGCATTAATTATATATCTATTAATGCATCTGTCTAATAATGTCTAAAAAATATAATAATTATATCTACCAAGCAATGATATGGAATATTATATTAACATACTATCCAAATTTTAATTGTGAATAATCTTTATGAATTGTATTAAGTGTGTTTAAGATGTATGATTGTCATTGGTAAAAAAAAAAAAAAAAAAAAAAAAAAAGGAAGATGTAATGATTATAGTAATTGGAACCCGGTGTGGTTTTAGTGATATATGTCTGCGCATGTGCAGTATGGGGTAGATGCCCTGGGAGTGTGCGTGGTGGCAGCACGTCACAGTTGTAACCGCTAATAAACTACAAACGTTGCCTTTCAATTGTGAAGCCGTTTTCTTTAATGAACTTACAAGATCATAACATGTTCGTCGCAGTTTTTAGTGGTAATTGATAATAAACTTTTGATTTCGTTTGTTTTTAAACCGCGCAGGTTTATTTACCGCATGCTGCGCTCATGTGAAAGGGCTTTAAAGGCGTGCGTTCTGGAGACCCCGTCGCTATGGAAAACAAAGATGCCAAAATGCAATCACGCGCAAATGAGCTTCTCTAATACCTCGTATGAAATTGATTTAATTATATTTTATTTTGATTGTTTAAGCCAACTTACTGATCTACTATTTAAACTTATTATTATTAAGTTGGCTTGAGAAAGCCAACTTACTGATCTACTATTTAAACTTATTAAGTTGGCTTGAGAGAGCCAACTTACTGAAATTGTACTTAAACTTATAGTGATTATTATTATTATTCTTCTGAGACTAAATTTCTGACTGCTACTCCTCCTAGAGCTTTAACTCTACAGACTTCAAACTCAGCCCAGCTCTTCAGACTGATCTGACTCGAGTTGCTATATCTTTTCTAACTGATCAGACTTATGGTTTTCATAAAAATGAAGATTAAATATCATAAAAATCCCATAGACTTACATTGAAAAGCCTCTGCTCACCTGAACATTCCGTAAACTCCAACTGTCAAAAATTCAAATCTAAACACACTGAAGCCCATTAGACTCAGTCAGACTTACCCTCTATGTACTATTACTAACCCATCCAAACTCATTCAGACTCATCTATCTATCTATCTATCTATCTATCTATCTATCTATCTATCTATCTATCTATCTATCTATCTATCTATCTATCTATCTATTCTATCTATCGTCTGACTGTTTCTATCTATCTATCTATCTATCTATCTATCTATCTATCTATCTATCTATCTATCTATCTATCTATCTATCTATCTATCTATCATCTGACTGTTTATATCTATCTATCTATCTATCTATTTTTATTTGTTTTATTAGTTTTTATTAGTTTTATTACTATCTATCTGTCATCTAACTCTATCTATCTATCTATCTATCTAACATCTGACTGTTTCTATCTATCTATCTATCTATCTATCTATCTATCTATCTATCTATCTATCTATCTATCTATCTATCTATCTATCTATCTATCTATCTATCTATCTATCATCTAACTCTATCTATCTATCATCTGACTGTTTCTATCTATCTATCTATCTATCTATCATCTAACTCTATCTATCTATCTATCTATCTGACTATTTCTATCTATCTATCTATATATCTATCTATCTATCATCTGACTATTTCTATCTATCTATCTATCTATCTATCTATCTATCTATCTATCTATCTATCTATCATCTGACTATTTCTATCTATCTATCTATCTATCTATCTATCTATCTATCTATCTATCTATCTATCTATCTATCTATCTACCTCTATCTATCTATCTAACTCTATCTATCTATCATCTGACTCTATCTAATATTTCTAATCTATCTATCTATCTATCTATCTATCTATCTATCTATCATCTGACTGTTTCTATCTATTTTTTATATTTATATTTTTTTTTTTTTTTCTATCCATCATCTATCTATCTATCTATCTATCATCTATTTATTATCTATCTATCTATCTATCTATCTATCTATCTATCTATCTATCTATCTATCTATCTATCTATCTATCTATCTATCTGTCTGACATCTGACTATTTCTATCTATCTATCTATCTATCTATCTATCTGTCAGTCTATCTATCTATCTATCTATCTGTCAGTCTATCTATCTATCGATCTATCTATCTTATTATTCTATCTATCTACATGTCTGTTTTTCTATCTATCTATCTATCTATCTATCTATCTATCTATCTATCTATCTATCTATCTATCTATCTATCTATCTATCTATCTATCTATCTATCTATCATCTGACTGTTTCTATCTATCTATCTACCTATCTATCTATCTATCTGACTATTTCTATCTATCTATCTATCTGACTATTTCTATCTATCTATCTATCTATCTATCTATCTATCTATCTATCTATCTATCTATCCTAGCAATATGCTAGTCACATGCTAATCATGCTAGAAACATGCTAGGAACATGCTAATCATGCTAGCAACATGCTAGTTACTTGCTAATCATGGTAACAACATGCTAGTAACATGCTAATCATGCTAGTGACATGCTAGTCACTTGCTAATCATGCTAGGAACATGCTAGTCATTTGCTAATCATGCTAGTGACATGCTAGTCACTTGCTAATCATGCTAGTGACATGCTAGTCACTTGCTAATCATGCTAGGAACATGCTAGCGACATGCTAGTCACTTGCTAATCATGCTAGTGACATGCTAGTCACTTGCTAATCATGCTAAGAACATGCTAGTAACATGCTAATCGTGCTAGAAACATGCTAGCGACATGCTAGTAACTTGCTAATCATGGTAACAACATGCTAGTAATATGCTAATCATGCTAGAAACATGCTAGTGACATGCTAGTAACTTGCTAATCATGCTAGTAACATGCTAATCATGTTAGAAACATGCTAGCGACATGCTAGTCACTTGCTATTCATGCTAGGACCATGCTAGTGACATGGTAGTCACTCGCTAATCATATTAAAAACATGCTAGCGACATGCTAGTCCCTTGCTAATCATGCTAGCAACATGCTAGTAACTAGCTTATAATGCTAGAAACATGCTAGTAACTTTGCTAATCATGCTAATGACATGCTAGTCACTTGCTTTATTAAACTTCTTAAACTTTTCAAACTTTTTTTTAATTTTTTAAATTTTTAAAATTTTTTTAATTTTTGTTTTGGGTTTTTCTAGAGAAATTTTAGTTTTTGTTTTGGAGATTTTTTTTTATCTAGTTAAGTTGGCTTGAGAAAGCCAACTTACTGATCTACTTTAAACGCATTGTTGTTGTTATTAGTGTTTTTTGATTGATTCATTTAATCACTTGTATTATCTCACATACTTATTATTCTTCTTATTATTCTTCCGTACAAAATTTCGGCGCGTAACTAGTCCCGCAGTTTTTGTCACAGACCCGCAAAAGAGGTGCTCAAATCGTGCGGCCTATTCGGGAATGGTGTGCTATGACTTTTATAAGCGATCGGGCGTACGATGTTCGCACACCGGGCGAAATATCGCCCGAAAAATCGCATAGACAATGCATTGCGGCCGACTTTGACGGATCGTAGCTCCGAGAGAGAATTTGGCAGAAACATGTGAATCACCACATTTGGAGAGGCTATCAGGCTGTGCGAGAACATACCCCGCAGTGGGGTATAAGTTGTACCCCTGGGGCGCAAGAGCCCCCCAAATTTGCCCCATAGACTAAAATAACGGGCCAAATCGGCTTGAAGGAGTGTGTTTTTTGTACTATGGTACTTTACTTAGGAGTTTTGCATTGAACATAACTCTGGATCACAATGTTATAGAGACATGGGGGTGGGCTCATTTTACTCAGCCAACCAATCAGTACATCAGGATCATTGTGAAGCAGTCAAGCCACGCCCTAGCAACCATTTTGGGTCCCCTTAGTTACAAGCTCCATAGACTTCCATTGAAAAAGATCAAATTAATATCTTTGGATAGAAGTGTCATAGAAACATGAAGGTGGGCTCGTTTGACGCAGGGCAGCAAACAACCAATCACGAATCAACTTCAAGACTTCATAGCCACGCCCTAGCAACCATTTAGACCACCCTAGCAACCCAAAGCATACAGTGATATCTTCAAATCTGAATGTCATAAAGCCATAAGGGTTGGTTTCTATCGTTCATACTGGCAAGCAGCCTTTGGAGTATCTACATTGGCAGCTGACAGGCCACTCCCTAGCAACCAAACAGAGTACCCTAGCAACCGTTTTTCAAGATCTATATCTCTGCATCAGAACATCGTACAGACATGGAGGTTGGTTTACATTGGCAGTCATCCTTTGGAGTATCATCACTGGCAGCTCTCAGGCCACTCCCTAGCAACCAAACAGAGTACCCTAGCAACCATTTAGTAAGTATTATATCTTTAAAACCGAAAATCGTACAGACATGGGGGTTGGTTTATATTGGCAAGCAGCCTTTGGAGTATCATCATTGGCAGTTGCCAAGCCACTCCATAGCAACCGAACAGAGTACCCTAGCAACCGTCCTGCAAGACATATATCTCTGAATCAGAACATCGTACAAACAAGGCGGTTGGCTTTTTTGACTCATGCTAGCAAACTGGAATTCAAACATGTTAGTCATGCTAGCAGTGAATAGCTACATGCTAATAGTGATTAGCTAAGTGCTCTAATTGGCTAACAACATGCTAAGAACTCTATATAAAACTACCTAGTGACCATCTGTGACAACTACCAACCACCTAGTAACAGCATAGCAACTACCCCAGTTACCATAGCAACCGCCTAGCAACCACCCAGAGCACCCTAGCAAAACCGCCTAGCAACACATTAGCAACCACCCAAAGTACCTTGGCAACTGCTTAGCAACTGCCTAGCAACCCCCCAGGTTACCATAGCAACATCCTAGCAACCCCCCAGAACACCCTAGCAACCGCCTATCAACATCTTAGCAACCACCCCAAATACCTTTGCAACTGCCTAGCAACCACCCAGGTTACCATAGCAACCACCTAGCAAACACCCAGAACACCCTAGCAACCGCATAGCAACACCTTATCAACCATCCCAAGGACCTTAGCAACTGCCTAGCAACCACCCAGGTTACCATAGCAACCACCTAGCAACCACTCAGAACACCCTAGCAACCGCCTAGCAACACCTTAGTAACCACCCCGAGTAACCTAGCAACCACCTAGCAACACCTTAGCAACCACCCCAAGTACCTTGGCAACTGCCTAGCAACCCACCTAGCAACCACCCAAAACACCACCCTAGCAACCGCATAGCAACACCTTAGCAACCATCCCAAAGTACCTAGCAACTGCATAGCAACACCTTAGCAACCACCCCAAGTACCTTAGCAACTGCCTAGCAACCGCCTAGCAACCACCCAGAACACCCTAGCAACCGCTTAGCAACACCTTAGCAACCACCCTAAGTACCTTAGCAACTGCCTAGCAACCGCCTAGCAACCACCCAGAACACCCTAGCAACCGCTTAGCAACACCCTTAGCAACCACCCTAAGTACCTTAGCAACTGCCTAGCAACCACCCAGGTTACCATAGCAACCACCTAGCAACCACTCAAAACACCCTAGCAACCGCCTAGCAACACCTTAGCAACCACCCCAAGTAACCTAGCAACCACATAGCAACACCCTAGCAACCACCCCGGTTACCCTAGCAACCATCCTGGGTACCCTAGCAACGGCCCTAGCAACCATCCTGGGGACCCTAGCAACCACACAAAGTAATCTAGCAACCACCCTGGGTACCCTAGCAACCGCCCTAGCAACAGCCTAGAAACACCTTAGCAACCGAGCGCCGAGTTTTGCCACTGCAAGCACCACTCACATTTTCTTCAGGAAATGTACATTCTAGTTAAGTTGGCTTGAGAAAGCCAACTTACTGATCTACTATTTAAACTTATTATTAAGTTGGCTTGAGAGAGCCAACTTACTGAAATTGTACTTAAACTTATAGTGATTATTATTATTATTCTTCTGAGACTAAATTTCTGACTGCTACTCCTCCTAGAGCTTTAACTCTACAGACTCCAAATTCAGCCCAGATCTTCAGACTGATCTGACTCGAGTTGCTATATCTTTTTAGACTGATTGGACTTACGGTTTTCATAAAAAATGAAGATTAAAAATCATAAAAATCCCATAGAGTTGCATTGAAAAGCCTCTGCTCACCTGAACATTCCGTAAACTCCAACTGTCAAAAATTCAAATCTAAACACTCTGAAGCCCATTAGACTCAATCAGACTTACCTTCTATGTACTATTACTAACCCATTCAAACTCATTCAGATCATCATCTATCTATCTATCTATCTATCTATCTATCTATCTATCTATCTATCTATCTATCTATCTATCATCTGAGTATTTATATCTATCTATCTATCTATCTATCTATCTATCTATCTATCTATCTCTCTATCTATCTATCTATCTATCTATCTATCTATCTATCATCTGACTGTTTCTATCTATCTATCTATCTATCTATCTATCTATCTATCTATATCTATCTATCTATCTATCTATCTATCTATCTATCTATCTATCATCTGACTCTTTCTATCTATCTATCTATCTATCTATCTATCTATCTATCTATCTATCTATCTATCTATCTATCTATCTATCTATCTATCTATCTATCTATCTATCGTCTGACTATTTCTATCTATCTATCTATCTATCTATCTATCTATCTATCTATCTATCATCTGACAATTTCTATCTATCTATCATCTGACTATTTCTATCTTTCTATCTGACCGTTATCTATCTATCTATCTATCTATCTATCTATCTATCTATCTATCTATCTATCTATCTATCTATCTATCTATCTATCTATCTATCTATCTATCTATCTATCTATCTGTCTATCTATCTATCTATCTATATATCTATCTATCATCTGACTATTTCTATCTATCTGACCGTTATCTATTTCTATCTATCTATCTATCTATCTATCTATCTATCTATCTATATATCTATCTATGTCTCTCTGTCTATCTATCTATCTATCTATCTATCTATCTATCTATCTATCTATCTATCTATCTATCTATCTATCTCTTTCTTTCTATCTATCTATCATCTGACAATATCTATCTATCTATCTATCTATCTATCTATCTATCTATCATCTGACTGTTTCTATCTATCTATCTATCTATCTATCTATCTATCTATCTATCTATCTATCTATCTATCTATCGTCTGACTATTTCTATCTATCTATCTATCTATCTATCTATCTATCTATCTATCGTCTGACCATTATCTGACATGCTATCTATCTATCTATCTATCTATGCTATCTATCTATCTATAGCTATCTAACTATGCTCCTATCTATCCTAGCAACATGCTAATAATGTTAGAAACATGCTAGTAACTTGTTAATCATGTTAGCGACATGCTAGTCACATGCTAATCATGCTAGAAACATGCTAGTGACATGCTAGTAACTTGCTAATCATGCTAGTCACTTGCTAATTATGCTAGTGACATGCTAGTTATTTGCTAATCATGCTAGAAACATGCTAGCGACCTGCTAGTAACATGCTAATCATGCAAAAAACATGTTAGAGACATGCTAGTCACTTGCTCATTGCTAATCATGCTAGAAAACATGCTAGTCACTCGCTTATCATACTAAAACATGCTAGAGACATGCTAGTCACTTGTTAATCATGCTAGAAACATGCTAGTGACATGCTAGTAACATGCTTATCATGCTAGAAACATGCTAGCGACATGCTAGTCACTCGCTAATCATGCTAAAAACATGCTAGTCACTTGCTAATCATGCTAGAAACATGCTAGCGACATGCTAGTCACTCGCTAATCATGTTAAAACATGCTAGTGACATGCTAGTCAATTGCTAATCATGCAAGAAACATGCTAGTGACATGCTAGTAACTTGCTAATTATGCTAGCAACATGCTAGTAACTAGCTTATCATGCTAGAAACATGCTAGTAACTTTGCTAATCATGCTAATGACATGCTAGTCACTTGCTTTATTAAACTTCTTAAACTTTTCAAACTTTCTAGATTTTTCAAACTTTCTGTTCAGGCTTTCTCAAGCCAACTTAAAGTTTGTCTTGACGAACTTTTTCATCTAGTTATTATTATTATTCTTCTGAGTATAAATTTCTGACTGCTACTCCTCCTAGAGCTTTAACTCTACAGACTCCAAACTCAGCCCAGCTCTTCAGACTGATCTGACTCGAGTTGCTATATCTTTTTAGACTGATTGGACTTACGGTTTTCATAAAAATGAAGATTAAAAATCATAAAAATCCCATAGACTTACATTGAAAAGCCTCTGCTCATCTGAACATTCCGTAAACTCCAACTGTCAAAAATTCAAATCTAAACACACTGAAGCCCATTACACTCAATCAGACATGCCTTCTTTGTACTATTACTAACCCTTTCAAACTTATTCAGACGCATCTATCTATCTATCTATCTATCTATCTATCTATCTATCTATCTATCTATCTATCTATCATTGTATTTTTATTTATATTTTTATATCTATCTATCTATCATCTGACTGTTTCTATCTATCAATCTATCTATCTATCTATGTATCTATCTATCTATCATCTGACTATTTCTATCTATCTATCTATCTATCTATCTATCTATCTATCTATCTATCTATCTTAATCATGCTAGCGACATGCTAGTCACTTGCTAATCATGCTAGGAACATGCTAATCATGCTAGAAACATGCTAGTGACATGCTAGTAACTTTGCTAATCATGCTAAAAACATGCTAGCGACATGCTAGTCACTCGCTAATCATGCTAAAAACATGCTAGTGACATGCTAGTCACTTGCTAATCATGCTAGAAACATGCTAGTGACATGCTAGTAACTTGCTAATCATGCTAGTTACTTGCTAATCATGCTAGGAACATGCTAGTGACATGCTAGTAACTTGCTAATCATGCTAGTCACTTGCTAATCATGCTAAAAACATGCTAGCGACATGCTAGTCACTTGCTAATTATGCTAGAAACATGCTAGCGACATGCTAGTCACTTGCTAATCATGCTAGAAACATGCTAGCGACATGCTAGTCACTTGCTAATCATGCTAAAAACATGCTAGTGACATGCTAGTAACTTGCTAATCATGCTAGTGACATGCTAGTCACTTGCTAATCATGCTAGAAACATGCTAGCGACATGCTAGTCACTTGCTAATCATGCTAGCGACATGT
>NC_056604.1:28106705-28111705 GCF_018340385.1 Cyprinus carpio
CGTAATAGTCCCAGCACTTTGTCACAGACCAACAAACAGGTGTTCAAACTCGTGCGGTTTAGGGAATGGTGTGCTATGACTGTATAGCGATCGGGCGTACGATGTTGTAACACGGGTCGAAAAATCGCCGAAAAAACCCATAGACTTTGCATTGTGGCCAACTTTGCGGGTCGTAGCTACGAGAGAGAGAATAATGAAGCTAGATAGATTTTTAGATTTTTTTAGATCGATAGGTAGATAGATAGAAATCGTCGAGGAGGATAGCTATGGAGATAGCTAGACAGATAGTCTAGTTCCTTTAGATAGCTAGTCAGCTGACAGATAGCTCATAGATCGATAGATTAGATAGATAGATAGCTAGACGTATTAGACATCGAAAGAAATGGATTGATTATGGATGGCTAGCTAGATAGATAGTAGAGTAGATAGATAGATAGATAGATAGATAGATAGAAATCGGTTCAGACGATTCGCTAGATACGATGGATGGATAGACTAGATAGATAGCAAGAGGTCTATCGGGATCCCCTCGGGCGATTTTGCTCCCCCCGTTGTCCCCGAACGCCCCCCCCCCCCCCCGATTCGCTTAGAAAGTCATAGATAGCGATCGAAATAGTACCCGCACTAGACTTGCAACCTGTCAGCTGATAGAAAGACAAGCGGTCAGTCCGATAGGTACGAATCGAAGGGGCAACCTGGATAGAAGCTAGAATAGATAGATAGATAGATATGATAGATAGGATACAGTGATGCTTGCCTTCGGCACGCACCACTGAGATAATACGATAGTGAGATATACACAGCAGTGCTTTGCCTTCGGAAGCCCCAATAACTAGCTAAACAAGGTCGTTCAAGACAAACTTAAGTTGCGAGAAGCTTTGAACAGAACGCTAGATAGTTTAGAAAGTTTGAAAAGTTTAGAGAAGTTAGATAGATAAAGCAAGTGACTAACATGTCATTAGCGATAGATAACAAAGTTATAGCATGATTTCTAGCATTAGTAAGCATAGTTTACTAGCATGTGCTAGACATAATTAGCAAGTTACCTAAGCGCATGTCGCTAGCAGTGTGTCCTAGGATGATGAGCAGTGACTAGCAACAGGGACTAGCATGTTTTTAGCATGATTAGCGGAGTGACTAGCATGTCGCTAGCATGTTTTAGCTGGATTAGCGAGTGACTAGTATTGCACGTAAGGCCAATCAGTCTAGCAATGTTTCTAGCATGATTAGTCTGAGAGTGACTAGCATGGATCTGGAAGTGACAAGCATGTCACTAGCATGTTTTTAGCAGATTAATTGTGTCTCAGTGGCTAGCATGTCGCTAGCATGTTTCTAGCATGATTAGCAGTGGGGGGTGACTTAAGTACGGGGGGGGGGGCATTTCACTAGCATGATTAGCAAGTTTACTAGCATGTCGTTAGCATGTTTAGCATGATGAGCAAGTTGCTAGCATGTTTATAAAACATGTGATTAGAAAGTGACTAGCATGTCCCTAGCATGTTTATAGCATGGATTAGCAAGTGACTAGCATGTCACTAGAATGATTTGCAGAACGATTAGCAAGTTACTAGCATGTTTCATGCATGATTAGCAGTTTCTAGCATGATTAGCAATTAAAGTGACTAGCATGTCGCTAGAATGTTTCTAGCATGATTTAACTAGCATGCGCTAGCATGTCTCTAGCATGATTAGCAAGTGACTAGCATGTCGCTAGCATGATTTGTAAGCTACTAGCATGTCGCTAGCATGTTTTTAGCATGATTAGTGAGTGGACTAGCATGTCGCTAGCATGTTTCTAGCATGATTAGCAAGTGACTAGCATGTCGCTAGCATGTTTTTAGCATGATTAGCAAGTGACTAGCATGTCACTAGCATTTTTAGCATGATTAGCAAGTTACTAGCATGTCGCTAGCATGTTTCTAGCATGATTAACAAATGACTAGCATGTTACTAGCATGATTAGCAAGTGACTAGCATGTCACTAGCATGATTAGCAAGTTACTAGCATGTCGCTAGCATGTTTCTAGCATGATTAGGCGAGTGACTAGCATGTCGCTAGCATGTTTCTAGCATGATTAGCAAGTGACTAGCATGTCACTTAGCATGTTTTTAGCATGATTAGCGAGTGACTAGCATGTCGCTAGCATGTTTCTAGCATGATTAGCAGCAGTGACTAGCATGTCGCTAGCAGTTTTTAGCATGATTAGAAAGTGACTAGCATGTTTTTAGCATGATTAGCGATTGACTAGCATGTCGCTAGCATGATTTCTAGCATGATTAGCAAGTGACTAGCATGTAGATAGCATGTTAGAGCATGATTAGATAGATAGTAGATAGATGTCATAGCATAGATTAGAGATAGCATAGATAGATAAGTGACTAGCATGATCGATAGCATAGTTTCTAGCATAGATAGAGCAATAGATACTACATAGATAGCTAGATTTTTAGCATGATTATCGATAGACTAGCATATTTAGATAGCATGATTTAGATAGATAGACTAGCATGTCGCTAGCATCAGATAGCATAGATAGATAGTGAGATAGCATAATAGCACTGAAGATGATTAGCAAGTTACTAGCATGTCGCTAGCTGTTTCTAGCATGATTATAGATGATAGACTATCATGTTTAGATAGATAGATAGATAGATAGATAGATAGATAGATAAGAGATAGATAGATAGATAGATAGATATAGTCAGATGATAGATAGACTTGCACTTAATGATAGATAGATAGATAGATAGATAGATAGATAGATAGATAGTCTAGATAGAGTTAGAAAGGGTTAGTAATAGTAGATAGAAGGCAGTCTGATTGAGTCCAATGAGCTTCAGTGTGTTTAGATTTGAATTTTTGACAGTTGGAGTTTACGGAATGTTCAGGTGAGCAGAGGCTTTTCAATGCAAGTCTATGGGATTTTTATGATTTTTAATCTTCATTTTTATGAAAACCGTAAGTCCAATCAGTCTAAAAAGATATAGCAACTCGAGTCAGATCAGTCTGAAGAGCTGGGCTGAGTTTGGAGTCTGTAGAGTTAAAGCTCTAGGAGGAGTAGCAGTCAGAAATTTAGTCTCAGAAGAATAATAATAATAATCACTATAAGTTTAAGTACAATTTCAGTAAGTTGGCTCTCTCAAGCCAACTTAACTAGATAAAAAAGTTCGTCAAGACAAACTTTAAGTTGGCTTGAGAAAGCTTGAACAGAAAGTTTGAAAAGTTTAGAAAGTTTGAAAAGTTTAAGAAGTTTAATAAAGCAAGTGACTAGCATGTCATTAGCATGATTAGCAAAGTTACTAGCATGTTTCTAGCATGATAAGCTAGTTACTAGCATGTTGCTAGCATAATTAGCAAGTGACTAGCATGTCACTAGCATGTTTCTAGCATTAGCAAGTGACTAGCATGTTTTGATTAGTGAGTGACTAGCATGTCGCTAGCATGTTTCTAGCATGATTAGCAAGTGACTAGCATGTCAGTAGCATGATTAGCAAGTTACTAGCATGTCGCTAGCATGTTTTTAGCATGATTAGCAAGTGACTAGCATGTCGCTAGCATGTTTCTAGCATGATTAGCAAGTGACTAGCATGTCAACTTGCATGTTTTTTAGCATGATTAGCAAGTGACTAGCATGTCGCTAGCATGTTTTTAGCATGATTAGCAAGTGACTAGCATGACTTAGCTAGCATGATTAGCAAGTGACTAGCATGTTTTAGCATGATTAGTGAGTGACTAGCATGTCGCTAGCATGTTTCTAGCATGATTAGCATGTTACTAGCATGTCACTAGCATGTTTCTAGCATGATTAACAAGTGACTAGCATGTCTCTAGCATGTTTAGTATGATAAGCGAGTGACTAGCATGTTTCTAGCATGATTAGGGAGTGACTAGCATGTATCTAGCATGTTTTTTAGCATGATTAGCAAGTGACTAGCATGTCGCTAGCATGTTTTTAGCATGATTAGCAAAATTACTAGGATGTCACTAGCATAATTAGCAAGTTGACTAGCATGATTAGCAAGTTACTAGCATGTCACTAGCATGTTTTCTAGCATGATTAGCATGTGACTATAATGTCGCTAGCATTATTAGCAAGTTACTAGCATGTTTCTAGTGAACATTATTAAGCATGTTGCTAGGATAGTAGCATAGATAGATGACTAGATAGATAGATTAGATAGATAGTAGCATAGTCAGACTAGCATGATAGATAGATAGATTATAGATAGATTGACTAGCATAGTCACTAGCATGTTAGATAGATAGATAGATAGTTACTAGCATAGTCGCTAGCATGATTAGATAGGAATAAATTGGTTGGTTGATATATATATAGATAGTTATAGATGGATCGATTTGATAGATAGATAGATCGATAGATAGATAGATAGATAGATAGATAGATAGATAGATAGATAGATAGATAGATAGATAGATAGATAGATAGATAGATAGATGGATAGATAGATAGATAGATAGATAGGTAGATAGATAGATAGATAGATAGATAGATAGATAGATAGATATAGAAAGAAATAGTAGATAGATAGATAGATAGATAGATAGATAGATAGATAGATAGATAGATAGATAGATAGATAGATAGATAGATAGATAGAAACAGTCAGATGATAGATAGATAGATAGATAGATAGATAGATAGATAGATAGATAGATAGATAGATAGATAGATAGATAGATAGATAGAGTAGATAGATAGATAGATAGAAACAGTCAGATGATAGATAGATAGATAGATAGATAGATAGATAGATAGATAGATAGATAGATAGATAGAAACAGTCAGATGATAGATAGATAGATAGATAGATAGATAGATAGATAGATAGATAGATAGATAGATAGATAGATGCGTCTGAATAAGTTTGAAAGGGTTAGTAATAGTACAAAGAAGGCATGTCTGATTGAGTGTAATGGGCTTCAGTGTGTTTAGATTTGAATTTTTGACAGTTGGAGTTTACGGAATGTTCAGATGAGC